>NW_006922450.1:699238-707755 GCF_000298275.1 Orycteropus afer afer
TGGACTGCTAAAAGAACTAACAGATCTTTCCTGGAGGAAGTGCAGTCAGAATGCTCCTTGGAAGCAAGAAAGGCTAGACTTCATCTCACCTATTTTGGTCATGTTGTAAGGAGGGCCCATTCCCTGGAGAAGGATGTCATTCTTGGTAGGGTAGACGGTCGACGAAAGAGGGGGAGGCCTTCAATGAGATGGATTGATACAGTGGCTGCAATGATGAGCTCAAGTATAGCAGGTATTGTGGGGCTGGCGCGGCATAGGGCAGTGTTTCGTTCTGCTGTGCATTGGGTCGCTATGAGTCAGAAACAACTCAACGGCACTTAACAACAATAACAACAACATGTTTTATCAACTACATGAAGACTTGTGTATGTGGGGATCGTAGAAGATTATGAATAACACCACCCAAACCAAAACTGACTTCCATCGAGTTGGTTCCAACTCATATTGTTGTTGTTAGATGGCATCGAGTAGGCACCAACTCATAGAAACCTTATGTACAACAGAATGAAATACTGCCCAGGCCTGTACTAGTCTCACCATCCTTGCTATACCTAAGCCCATCATTGCAGCAACTGTGTCAATCCATCTCATTTAGGGCCTTTCCCTTTTTCTCTGACCTTCCGCTTTTCCAAACATGATATCTTTCTCCAGGGAACAATCCTTCTGACAACACGATCAAAGTAGGTAAGACGAAGTCTGGCCATTCTTGCTTCCAAGGAGCATTCTGGCTGCTCTTCCAGGATAGATTTATCAGTGTTCTGGCAGCCCATGGTGCTCTCAGTATTCTTCACCAACACCACAATTCAAAACCATCCACTTTTCTTTGGTCTTCCTCATTCATTGTCCAGTATTCACATGCATATGAGGGTATTGAAAACACCATGGTTTGACTTAGGCACACCTTAGTCTTCAAAGAAACGTCTTGCTCTTCAGCACTCTAAAGAGGTCTTTTGCAGACGATTTGCCCAGTGCAATACATCATCTGATTTCTTGACTGCTGCTTCCATAGATGTTGATTGTGGAAGCAAGTAATATGAAATCTTTGGCAACTTCAAACTTCTTTCCATTTATTATGATGTTGCTTATTGGTCCAGTCATGAGGATTTTCATTTCCTTTATGTTGAGGTGTAATCCATATTGTAGGCTGTAGTCTTTAAACTTAATTAGTATGTGGTACAAGTCATCTTCACTTTCAGCAACCAAGGCTGTGCTGTCTTCATATTACAGGTTGTTAATGAGTCTTCCATGGGAGCTCTGATAGCTTAGTGCCTGAGGCACTTGAGTGCTAACCAGAAGGCTGGCAGTTCAAACCCACTGGCTGCTCCTCGGAAGGAAGGTTGGGCAATCTACTTCCATAGTGATACCGCCTCGGAAACCCAAGGAGGGGTTGTTAAAATCCAAGGAGGGGTCATTATGAGTAGAGTCCAACTCGACAGCACATAGCAACAACAACAACAATGAGACTTCCCTCAATCCTGATGCTGCATTCTTCTTCAGATAGTTCAGCTTCTCAGATTAATTGCTCAGCATACATTCAAATAAGTATGGTGACACACTCCCTTCCTAATTTTAAATCATGCTGTATCTCCTTGTTCTGTTCAAATGACAGCCTCCTAGTTTATGTACAGATTCTTCATGATCCTGAAATAGATGAACATTGGCCAATTCTTTTTGGTGCAGTGATTCCGAGTATTCCTTCCTTCTTTTGATTTTTCCTGTATCATTCAATATTTTGCCCATAGAATCTTTCAATATTGCAACTTGAAGCTTGATTTTTTTCTTCAGTTCTTTCATCTTGAGAAGTGCTGAGTGTGTTGATTTCTTTTGGTTTTCTAACTCCAGGTCTTTGCACATTTCATTATACTAATTGACTTTGTCTTCTCAAGCTGTGCTTTGAAATCTTCTGTTCAACTCTTTTATCTTGTCATTTCTTCCATTTGTTTTAGCCATTCTCCATTCAAGGGCAAGTTTCAGAGTCCCTTCTGACATCCATATTGGTCTTTTCTTCCTTTCCTGTCTTTTTAATGACCTCTTGCTTTCTTCATGGATGATGTTCTTGATGTCATCTTACAATTCCTCTGGTTTTTGGATATTACTGTTCAATGCCTCAAATCCATTCTTCAGATGGTCTCTAAATTCCAGTGGAATATATAAAGGCCATATTTTGGCTCTCATGAACTTGCTTTAATTGTCTTCAGCTTCAACTTGAACTTGCATATGAGCGATTGATGGTCTGTTCCACAGTCAGCCTCTGGTCTTATTTTGGCTGAAGATATTGAGTTTCTCTATCTTCTCTTTCCATAGATGTAGTCAATCTGATACCTATGTATTCCATCTGGTGAGGCCCATGTGTATAGCTATGGCCTATGTTATTGAAAAGGGTATTTGCATTTGTCGTTGGTCTTGCAAAATTCTGTTGTGCAATCTCTAGTGTCATTTCTATCACCAAAGCTGTATTTTCCAACAACAGATCATTATTCTTAGTTTCCAATTTTTGCATTCCAATCACCAATAATAATCAATACATCTTGACTGCACCTTTGGTAAATTTTTAACAGCAGCTGTTGGTAAAAATCCTCAATTTCCTAGTCTTTGGCTCTGATGATTGGTGCATAAATTTGAACAATAGTAGTATTGACTGGCCTTTCTTGTAGGTGTATGGATATTATCCTGTCACTGACAGTAGTGTATTTCAGGATAGATCCTGAAATATTTTTTGTGGTGGTAAATGCCAATTGCCATTCCTCTTTAATTTGTTTTTCCTGGCATAGTAGATCAACTGGTTGTCTGATTCAAAATGGCTAAAACCAGTCCATTTCAGCTCAACTAATTCCTAGGATATCACTCTTTATGTGTTCCATTTCATTTTTGACAACTTCCTGTTTTCTTAGATTCATACTTTATATATTCCAACTTCCAATTATTTATGGATTTTTACAGCTGTTTCCCCCCCCCCCCCATTTTTAGTCATGCCACACCAGCAAATGGAAGTCTTTGCTCCATTAGCAAATCTTTGCTCCATCCACTTCATTAGGGTCGGTTCTACTTTGAGGAGACAGCTCTTCCTCCGTCATATTTTGAGTGCTTTCCCATCTGAGGAAGTGTTTCACTGCTATTCATAAGGTTTTCTCTGGCCAATTATTTGAGAAGTGGATTGTTCCTTCCTTCTTCTGAGTCTGTCTTAGATTGGAAGCTCTGCTGAAATCTGTCCACCATGGGTGACCCTGCCAATATTTGAAATACTGGTGGCATAGCCTTCAGCTTTATAGCAATATGCAAGGCACCATAGTACTGCAAACTGACGAGTGGTGGTCCAACTCATAGCTACTTTGCAAAACACAGACTTATTTCATCTCATTAAGTATGTTGTTGTTGTTGTTAGAGGCCATCAAGTTGGCTCCAACTCTTATTGACCCTGTGTACAACAGAATGAAACATTGTCTGGTCATATGTTTTAAGTATGTGCATGTTATTTATTCCTTAAAGGGGGGAACTTATAACATGCTTTTTATCTCTTTAGCAGTGTTCTCACTAGGCCGTTACATATTCACCACTCTTTTCTGCCTTGCTATAAGTCGGGTCTGACTTGACGACACATAACAACAACAACAAATGTATAACAGAAGCTTGCATTTCCCAGGCTCCCTTTCTCTTTGCCACTGGAGTCTCTGGTGTAAGGTTGGAGGGTAAAAGGAGCAGAGAAGTCAGGGATATTTATGCTCACTGTAGTGTCACCTTCGTGGTTCCAGCTATTATGAGACAGCTTCTCTTGTGTGGTTGCAACTCTGGCTGGGTAACCCTCATGGCTCTTTCTGGCTCCTTGTTCAGGGAGAAGTGTCCAGCACTGTGGGAGTTTTAGTGACCTCTATTGTTGCTAGTATCTGGGTTGCCTCATCATCCCTTTTTAGCATCCTATGTCTTCAAATACCAGTGTAATCAGTCCCCTTTATCAAGCCCCCTCCTTTTTTAAAAAAAAAATTCTAGCTTAGTTTCTGTTTTCTGACTAGATCCTGAGTGATACAGTGTTCATCTTGTTTGCCAAGACTTCATTTATTGATTAAAAAATAATTGTGCTCCTTCTACTTGCCAGGCACTCTGTTGGATGTTAGGGATGAGAAACAAAAAGACTAACTGAATAAATATCTGTTGTCTTAAGATTTGGTGACCAAAAAGTATGCATAAGGGACATTATTCCTCCCTTGTACCCTTCCTACCACATTGTCAGACATGAAATATTTTGGACATCTGCATGTTTTGACTGGAAAACTACAAATGCTCTGAAAGAAGGGTGTTTGAGAGTACAAGTAGTCATGTTTCCACTGGTAGTTAAATGGTCAAACATATGTTCTGGGTCTGTAGTAACCAAATGTGGTGGTGGCAGCTGAGGGTTTAAACCTGAATTTTATACAAGGTTGAAATTTTGCACCAAATGGAGAGGACCATTGCTCTGAATTCACAGAAAGCAAATATATACTGTATCTCTGACATTTTAAAGAGCATAAGTGTGCTAAAATTTCTTTATATTCTTGGATAAAGCAGTTTCAACATCATTGCTGAACATTTTTAGCAGCCTATGCCCAAGAATTCACAGAGAAGTGAGACTCTTGAGATAATGCTGACTCTGAAAATGCCAAGTATCACTTAAGAGCCAGCTACCGTATCTTACCCACAACAGGAGTTCCTGATGGAACTTGATTTCAGAAATTGTATTAGGAGGATGCTCATCAGAGAGCCCTTTGCTCTGAGCCATACTACTTTAGGCAAAGCACAGTGTGACCTCTCACTTAAGCTCTGCACTGTTCTCATACAACTTGATTGATCATTTAGCATTTATCAGCCTCTGAAGCTCTGTGTTCCCAAGTGAGATTCCCTTGGAATCAAAGCTTTTAAAAGCTTAGAGAAGGGCTGGCTGTGATGGGTGGATGATTTATGAAGCCTCTGAGCCATTTGGAGTTTCTCTGAGTGTGGTGCAGATGTTATTTAGTGTCCTGGATGATGATAAATGATTCTCTCATAAGAGCTTGATATCAGAGAAGGTCTTTGGGTTTGGTGAACTATACAACTCTGTGAGGTGTAGAAAAAAGTTTCCAACAGTTTGGTTGCTGTTAAGAGGAAGTAATGGGCCTTCCAAGAACTTGATAAAATCTATGGGACATTTCAATAGAAATATGTATTTTCATATAACTTTGCACACAGTTCCTCCTATGCACATAGGTTTGTGGCCTCCAGATCACTAATTTCTAATATAGAATCTTCCCATCGAACACATGGTACAGGAGATGGTATACATCTTATGCAGGGCACACTCTGCCCTTGGCCTTTTGGGATGTATATTTTATCTACACTGGAGACTTGGAAAATATGTATTCTTGATTACAGCAACTTAAAGTTTGTGTTCAGGTGATAGACCTTCATTTTATTGATGACACAGCAATTTTCTTTGTAGAAGAAGATAGCCAAATTAGATGGTAGAGATATTTCATCTCAAATATTTCTATGTGGCTTCTGTCCCTGCGATTGCAGAGAAAACAGTGTTGCCAGAATTACCAAAAACTTCAATATTTCCAAACCTGATGACATTTTTATACTTCATTTTTCTTGACATTTTAGTATCATTTGACAGAGTTGAAAACTTCTTCCTTGATATTCTTTTCTTTCTTGGATTTTAGTGGGGTTTCTAGTACTTTTTGTCCTTTCAGTTACCTTTGCTGGCTCTATCATAAATACTAGAGTGTCCTAGAATTTAGCCCTATAATCTGATTTCATCTCTACCCACCTTCATTCTCTAGCTGATTTCATCCAGTCCCATTGCTTTACAATCCTCCAGGATGGATACAATTCGAGCCCTGACCAGTACATGAGTCCTAATTCATATGGGCAAATCACTTTCTTTAAATCTCTACTTTGGTGGATAAGCATCTTTAAATCCCTATGTTCAAAATAAAGTTCATGATTGAAAGATGGTGCCATTTTCTCTGAGGTAGGGAAGATTGAAAGAGAATCATTTGAATTCGAGTGAGAAGGTGATCAAGCTAACCAGACAAACTTATTACTATTATTCACTTTATCCTAACCATTCAGTACTTCATCTAGTTCTGAATTTCTATCAAGCCAGAGTTTTACTTCCAGAAGATACCACTATCCCATTGTTTTTTATCCACTTGTACAACTTTAGATGAAATTACCATTGCCTCTCCCTTGATGTAATGCAAGTTTCCTCATTGATATGCATGCTTCCTCACTCACCTTCCTCTAACTATTGTTCAACTAGAAATCACATTGACAAATCAAATAACCCTGTATCATTTACCTTCAGAAATCTATTAGGGGCTTCTTGTTGTTTTCAAAATGAAATAAAAGTTCTTTACATCAACCTCAAATTTGATACTATGTTGTGCTCAGGCTCAGAGGTTTTTGTTTTGATGAGGCTCTTCATCTCTGGAGTTTAATTCTAGCAAAAATATGACAAAGATTAATTACTATTCATGTATATGCTGCCCTAACTCTCTAAACAGATTGTAAATTACTTGAGACCATCAATCTATGATATGAGCTTTTGTCTTCAAAAGGGAATCCCTGGGTGGTGCAAACAGTTAATAAACTTGGCTGATAACCAAAACAGGCACTTCAGAACACAAGCCTGGCCATTTACTTCCATAAGATTCACCATGGAGACTTCCATGGTGCATAGTTCTACTCTGACATACATGGAGTTGCCATGAATCAGAAATGACTCCATGGCAACTGTTTTGTTTTGGTTTTGGTCTTCAAACATCTCCTACCTTTGCATCCAACTGCCACCCTTTGTATCTAGGAGAATATCTTGCATTAATTTATTTAACAATTTTTTGAGCACTTATTACATGCCAGACTCTGTCTTAAGTATTAGGAGTGTAGTAGATGTTAGATGTTGAGATTTATTTTTCCCCTTCTTTATTTAGGAGTATAAACCATTGCAGGACAAACCTGACAGTGATAGATACAAGATGTGTCAACGCAAATTTTCAGCATGGATATAGTTCTGTCATCCTAATGAATTTTAAAAACTATCTCACGCTTAGTTTATTGCTTTGGATTAGTAATTGACTAAATAGTGCCTTAGTTGCTTGCAAGAGGAGATATAATTTCCCAAAGTGCTAAATTCACTCTTAGCCTGTAACTGGGAGAATCAAACTTAATGAAAAATAATGATAACCTTAACAAGAATAGACAATGAGCAAGGTAAATCCTTGTTTGTCTTCCTTTTCCCTATAAAAATCTCTACTTGGTATTTTATCTGAAACACAGCAGAACAGTAAATCAAAACATGTTAAAAAAAAGAAAGTATTACTCTTTTAGTAGTGGATTCTTCTTGTACATCTGCACACAACTACACAATGTTAGATATGAGGTTATGTTGGTTCAGTTGTTATACTTAGGAGTGGAAAATCTACCTTGTACCTTTGTTTAAAGCTATGTCTTAAAAAAATTAAAGCAAATCTTACTAGGTTAGAACAAGCGCTTCCTTGCTAATGCAAGTGGAATTAGTTACCAGGTGTAAACATTGCATAGAAGTTTAGTTCTTAGAGTTTAATGATTAAATCCAAGCCTTTCTTATACATTTTAAACTATTTAATGTAAAAGAGCAGAGCAGCTTGGTTCACCTTAGATGCAGTGATGTTGTTGTTGTTGTTGTTATTTGCCGTGGAGTCAGCCCCGACTCATAGCGTCCCCTCCTCGGGTTTCCGAGGGAGTATCACTACGGAAGTAGGATTGCCCAACCTTCCTTCCGAGGAGTGGCTAGTGGGTTTGAACAGCCAGCCTTCTGGATAGCAGTCAAGTGCCTTAGGCACTATGCTACCAGAGTTCCCATCACCTTAGATGGAGTGAGGATGTTGTATTCTTGTTAAAATCATAAGGGGCTTTTGGAAGTCAGTGGCTCGGTGTCTTTTTTTTTTTTTTTTTTCTTTTTCCCTGCACAAATGAAAATAGAGAGAAGCAGAGAAGATGACGCTTTGGCAAGAAGGAGCTATTTCTTGCTGCTAGGAGAGTGAAGCATGTGAAAAGCCTGTATTCAGGGCCTCTTGATAGAAGCTGCCCCAAACCTAAGCAATGCTGAAGGGAGAGCTTATGGTCCCTGGGAAGCTATTGATTCACAGTAAAGTGATAAGGCTTCTAACCACCTATCAGTACTTCACATTGTAATAAAAGATAGCTTTAAATTGTTCTCTTTGGAGGCCACTGGTTTTCCAAAGTCATGAAAAAGAATGTCTTTTTTTTTTTCCTAAATGTCCAATAGACTATTTTTTACAGCAGTTTTAGATTTACAGAGAAGACATGCAGAAAGCACAGGAAATTCCCACATACTCCCCTGCCCCTTGCACATTGTTTACTCTGTTAGTAACATTTTGCATTTGTATAGTACATCTGTTATAATTGATGGTGTAATGTTGTTGTTGTTGTTGTTTGTCATCGAGTCAGCCCCGACTCATAGCGACCCCTCCTTGGGTTTCCGAGGCAGTATCACTACGGAAGTAG
>NW_006922450.1:717049-731694 GCF_000298275.1 Orycteropus afer afer
TCTACATGTCACCACAGTAGGACAAACCGACAGACAAGTTTGTCTTGCTGTTGGAGACCTCTCATATCACCCCCAACTGGGTCCCTGTGGCTGACTGTACCTCTCTCTGGCTTCCTGGCTTTTAATCCCCTTTCTCTTGCTCTTCCGGCCTGCTGTTTTGTGCATCCCTGAGTTGTCCCTGGGGCTGACTGCTCCTCTGTCTGGGTTCCCGGCTTTTATCCCCTTTCTCCTGCTCTCCGGTCCTGCTGCTTTGGGCGGGCCTGAGTTTCCTCTCCTCACCTAATCCTTTTGGCTGATTGCTCTTCTCTCTGGCTTCCTGGCTTTTAATTCTCTTTCTCCTGCTCTTCTGGCCTGCTGCTTTGGGTGTCCCTGAGTTGTCTCTCCTCACCTGTAACCCTGGGGCTGACTGCTCTTCTGTCCGGGTTCCTGGCTTTTGTCCCCGGCTTTTGTCCCCTTTCTCCTGCTCTCTGGTCCTGCTGCTTTGGGCGGGCCTGAGTTTCCTCTCCTCACCTAATCCCTTTGGCTGATTGCTCTTCTCTCTGGCTTCCTGGCTTTTAATCTCCTTTCTCCTGCTCTTCCCCCTTGCTACTTTGGGCATCCCCGAGTTGTCTCTCCTCACCTCTAACCCTGTGGTTTGGGTCATGAGGACCATAGTCTTAAAAGTGACATCTTTACTCTTTAACACTTTAAAGAAGTCTTTTGCAGTAGATTTGCCTAATGTAACATATCCTTTGATTCCTTGACTGCTGTTTCCATGGACATTGATTTAGATCAAAGTAAAATGAAATCCTTCACAATATTAATCTTTCCTTCATTTATCATGATGTTGTTCATTGGTCCAGTCATGTGGCTTTTTTTTTAATGTTGAGGTGTAATCCGTACAGAAGATTGTAGTTTTTGATCTTTATCAGCAAGTGCTTCAAATCTTCTTCACTTTCATCAAGCAAGGTTGTGTCATCTGCATATTGCAGGTTATTAATGAGGCTTCCTCCAATCCTGATGCTGTGCTCTTCTTCATATAGTCCAGATTCTTGGAATATTTGCTCACCATACAGACTGAATACGTATATTCAAAGGATGTTATGCTGAGACCCCCTTTCCTGATTTTAACCCCTTTTCCATTTGAATGACTTCTTAGTCTATGTTCAAGTTCCTCACTAGCACAAGTGTTCTGGAAAACCGTTCTTCACTATGTTATCCATACTTTATTACCTTCCAAGCACTCAAATACTTTTGCATAGTTAATAAAACAGGTAAGCATTTTTCTGGTATTCTTTGCTTTTAGCAAGATCAATCTGCCATCAGCAATGATATTATTCATTCCACAACCTCTTTGGAATCTAGCTTTATTTTCTGGCAGTTTTGTGCCAATATATTGCTACAAACATTTAAAAAATTATCTTCAGAAAAAATTTACTTGTCTGTGATATTAGTGATATTGATGCTCACCTTGTAGGCCTATCATTTGGTTGACAGTTGAGCCATGAGGTGAGTTCAGTTCCAGGTTTGAAGGGTACTTAAAGGCTCTAGTCTTGGAGGTTCATCAGTTTCTATCAGAGCATAAGCCAGGTCTTTTTTATGATTTTGAGTTTTGTTCCATGTTTCTCTCACATTTTATCTTGGAGCTCCTATAGTGATCCCTTTCAGAGTGGTCAGCAGTGGTAGCCTGAAACCATCTAGTTCTTCTGGCCTCAGGATCATGGAAGCTGGGCTTTACATGATCCATTAGTTCTGTGGACTAATTGTTTCCTTGCATCTCTGACTTTCTTCACTCTTCTTTGCTCCAGACAGGGAGAAACAAATTGTTGCAGCTTTGATGGCTGCTCATAAGCTTTTAAGACACTAGTTGCTACTCAACATAATTGGATGCAGAATATTATCTTTGTAGAATATTTTCTTTGTGTTATGCCAATTGACCTTGATGTCCCCAAAGACCATGATTCTGAGTCACAGGCCCAGTGACTCATTACCTCAAGATTATTTGGTTGTGGCTAAGAAATTTTCATAACTTTTCTTCGTGAATGCTCTACTATATCTATTTGCAGATATATTTGCAGAGCATATAAATGCATTTGTAGAAATATCTTCTATCAAACCTGTATATATTCATAAGAGTAATTTCATTTATCTTCTTACCCCTGTTCATCTTGAGTGTCTATCTCTGTATCCACTCATAGAGAATTACCACTACTTTTGTTGCAAGAATGTGTGTATAATAGTATATACCTTTGTTATTCTTACCACTTATGCTATACCAAGTGTTTCCTATTCCTTGATCTTTTGTGTTGATATCCTCTTTATTGTATATTGCCTTCCCCTTTACCCAAGTTAATAAGTATCTACCCTCTGTGATTTAGCCTTTCTTTAGTAATTTAGCTTCCCTTCCCCTCCCACCCCTTGTAACCTTCAAAGAATCATTCTTTCTGTGTCTTAACCTTTTCTTGACTTTTTACAGTAGTGGTCTCATACAATATTTGCCCTTTTGTGATTGACTATTTTCACTCAACATAATGCCCTCTAGGTTCATCTATGTATTGAGATGTTTTGCAAATTGACTGTTATTCTTTAACATTGCATGGTATTCCATTGTGTGTATATACCATAGCTTATTTATCTATGAATCCACTGATGGATTCTTGTTTTCATCTTTTTGCTATTGTGAATAATGCTGTGATGAATGTGGGTATGCACATCTCTGTTCATATCAAAGCTTTTCTTTCTCTAGGATATATCCTTAGTAGTGGGATTACTGGATGTTGATATTTCTATTTCCAATTTTTTAAGGAAGCATCATAATGTTTACCACAGTTATACAATTTTATACTCCCACTTGTAGTATACAAAGTTCCAGTCTGTCTAGAACATTGTAAATCTTTTATTGTCTATTTAAAAAAAAAAAAAAAACACTTTGCTATTATTGTTGGGGTGAGATGATGTTTTATTATTATTATTATTTTAATTTGCATCATTGTAATGGCTAATCCACCACTTGTCTGTCAGTTTGTTGTACTGTGGTGGCTTGATTGTTGCTGTGAGGCTGGAGTCTATGCCAAAAGTATTTTAAATACCAACAGTGTCACCCTTAATGGACAGGTTTCGGCAGAGCTTCCATACTAAGACAGACTTGGAAGAAAGAAGAGGCCATCTACTTCTCAAAGAAATGGCCAGTGAAAACCTTATTAATAGCAGTGAAACACTGTCTGATATATTATTAGAAAACTTTATGAATAGTCCTGAAACATTGTCTGATATAGTCCAAGAAGATAAGCCCCTCAGGTCAGAAGTCACTCAGAATACAACTGGGGAAGAACTGCTTCCTTGTGGTAGAGCCAGCCTTAGTGATGTGGATGGTGTAAGCTTTTGAGACCATCATTTACTTATATGGCACAACTCAAAAGGAGAAGAAACAGCTGCAAATATCCATTTATAATTGGAAAGTGGAATGCATGAATTATGAATCTAGGAAAATTGGAAGTTGTCAAAAATGACATGGAACACATAAAGATCAATATTCTAGGCATTAGTGAGCTGATATTGATTGGTTTTGGATATTTTGTACCAGACAACAATATGATCTCCTATGCCAGGAACCAAAAGTGAAGAGGAATTGTATAGCATACATTGTCACAAAGAACGTTTAAAGATCTATCCTGAAATAAAATGTTGTCACTGTGTGATAGTTGAAGATGTGTCAACTTGGCTGGACTTCACTTGTGAGTGGTGGTTCCCATGATGGATCACATGACTGCGTCCTAAGCGGCCGGTCAGTCTAGGGGGAGTTTCCCCAGGGGTGTGGCCTACCTGTAATACTATCCCAGGAACAAACTGGAAAAACGGCATTCCAGATATATGCTTCCTGGAGCAAGCAGCTCGCTGCGCGCCCCGGAGGAGCCTTTCAGATTCTTTCTTTGTTGGGAACGGTGACCCTGCGTGTCAGTTTTGATTCTCCCGGCTCTGCTGCGCTTGCGGGAACCAGACGACTCCGGGCCCCATCTCTCTCCAGAGACGAACTTTGTGACTTGAACTCCTCTGCCGTGCGTGTGATATATATATATATATTTTACAACATAAACCATGGCTACACATGTGAATTTCACCAGATGGAGTACACAGGAATCAGATCAACTACATCTGTGGAAAGAGGCAATGAAGAAGCTCAATATCTTCAGCCAAAACAAGGCCAGGAGTTGACTGTGAAATAGGTGATCAACTGCTCATATGCACGTTCAAGTTGAAGCTGAACACAATTAAAACAAAGCCATGATAGCAAAATTATGACCTTAATTATATCCCTCCTGTATTTAGAGACCATCTAAAGAATAGATCTGATGCATTGAAAACCAATGTTCAAAAACAGAGGAATGACATCAAGTACATCATCCATGAAGAAAATAAAAGACATTAGAAAGACAGAAAAGGAAAAAAAGACCAAAATGGATGTCAGAAGAGACTCTGAGACTTGCTTTTGAATGGAGAGAGTCTAAAGAAAATGGAAGAAATGACAAGATAAAAGAGCTGAACAGAAGATTACAGGAGCAGTTTTAGAAAATAAAGTCAACTATTATAATGAAATGTGCAGAGACTTGAACTTGGAAAGCCAAAGGGAAGAAAACATTCAGCATTTTACAAGCTGAAAGAACTGAAGAAAATATTCAAGGCTTGAGAAGCAGTACTGAAACATTCTATGGACAAAATATTGAATGATACAGGAAACATCAAAGGAAGATGGAGAGAATACACAGACTCACTGTACCAAAAAGAATTGGTCGATGTTTATCCATTTCAGGAGGTGGTATATGATGAAGAACCTAACCAATGGCACTGAAGGAAGAAGTCTAAGCTGGACTGAAGGAATTGGTGGAAAACACAGCTCCAGGAATTGACAGAATACCCACTGAGATGTTTCAACAAATAGATGCTGTGCTGTAGACACTCACTTGTCTATGCCAAGAAATTTGGAAGATAGCTACCTGGCCAACTGACTGGAAGAGTTCCATATTTGTATCCATTCTAAAGAAATGTGAACCTACAGAATGTGGAAATTATCAAACAATATAATTAATATTATATGCAAATAAAATCTTACTGAAGATAATTAAAAAATGGTTCCAGCAGTATATTGACAGAGAATTTCCAGAAATGCAAGCTGGATTCAGAAGAGGACATGTAATTGCTGATGTCAGATGGATCTTGACTGAAAGCAAAGAATACTAGAATACTTGTGTTTTATTGAGTATGCAGAAGAATTTTATTGCATGGATCATAACAAATTGTGGATAACATTGAAAGAATGGAAATTCCAGAACACTTAATTGTACTCACGAGGAACCTGTACATAGACCAAGAATCTGTCATTTGAACAGAATGAGGGGATGATGCATAGTTTAAAATCAGTAAGAGAGTGTGTCAGAGTTGCAACCGTGGGCTAAGGTATAGCAAGGACTGTGAGGCTGGCGCAAGACTGGGCAGTGTTTTGTTCTGTTGTACATAGAGTCGCTATGAGTCAAAGATGACTCGATGGTTTGATAATTTCCATATTCTGTATGTTCACCTTTCTTTAGAATGGATACAACAACAATGGCTAATTATCACGAGCATTTCTTCATGTGTTCTTTCCCCATCCCTGGCTGTTTTGGAAAAACAAAAGAGCAAATTAATTAAACGGACTGTTTACAGTCCAAACTTATTTCTTTGTCTCACAAACCCTGTAAATCAAAGTTTTGAGATCTCTATCATTTGAGAACATTGTTCACATAATTTTGGTATAGATGGACAGAGATGAATTGGTCTGTCAGAAATTCCCACTGAATCCAGCAATGCCCATAATCTCTAATGAGCATGGGTTGGAGATTATTGGGATGCTCTCAAACTCCTAGAAGGAAGAGGCTGGTTGATGAAAGAAATGAGAGGGAGAGTGCAGTTGATGAGATTATAATCTCTGCAGATTTCAAAATCACAGTGACTTTTAAGACCCTTATATTGGACTCTGGTTTTGTAAAAACTGAATCCCAACGTGAAGAGTGAAGGTGATTCCAGTTGCTCCAATTTAGGCTATTTGGCCAGAACAGCAATTTCAAATCTGTGGACTTCAGTAAGACAAATGTGAGTTCTTATTGCAGGCACTAATAGTTTTCATAGTGAAGAATCAGTATTTCACTGTGTTAGATGTGAAATTAAATAGTTTTACTGAATGATAGAGTGCTTTGCACATTGGAAGACACATTAGGCCCCACACAGAGTACTACAGATTTCTGAAATGCAAGGACAGGGGAAGGTTTTTATGGGTTGGAGTAAATGAAGCATACATGCTCATAGGCAGGAAGGGTGCATGACAAAAAGTTACAAGCTGGTTACTAAACTGCAATTTTTCCTTAAATTATCATTTATATTTTCTAACCTCCAGGAACATCTTGACCAAGGCATTTTTCTTGGATTAAGTAGTGAAAACATTATTGACAAACATCTTTTAACAAACAATTCTTTGCACAGGCTTAAAACCTCGATCATTGCTCCTTTTGGGTTACAAGCAGCTAAATTTTTACAAGCTGAATTGCCTCATCAGAACAGTAGAAGCAGACATTTTAAGCCAAGCAGCAGTTTGCTTCAAAATGGAGTTTAATTTAGATATGGGGCAGTCATTTCAGTCATGCCAAGTGCCTCAGTTTGAGGTTCATTTACACAGAGCCACCTATCAAAGGGAAACATTGAGGAAACCTGTTCAAATAGCCATGCCTCATAAGCTAATAGAAAGAAAGATGAAGAAAAGTTGTGCTTTGGGATTCTGTGGGCACCATAACAAGCTGGGGGTGATGTTGAGCCTTCACATGAGGCCATTACTAAGGCAAATACTGCAAGATTACACAAGATCAGATGTTAATCCTTTCATTTTTCCTTGGAGGAAATATAGATATTCCACACTGTATTCATTGAATGAAAAGACCAAGAAACTGCTGGAAATGTGGTGGTAAAGTGGACATGACACTCAAAGACAAACGTGTATAGACCAAGGACAACTGCAAGGCCACCTTCCCCCTCTTGCTTTGACACTATGGAAGCTCCAGTACCTGCACAATCCCAGGCAGGAGCAAGTGGAACAAGCATCTTCAGGATAATTTGAAATTAAGAGATTTCCACCACTTTATAAGAAAGGAGGGGAGCTCTGGTGGCGTAGTGCCTAAGGCATTTGACTGATAACCAGAAGGCTGATGGTCCAAACCCACAGGCCACTCCTTGGAAGGAATGTTGGGAAATCTACTTCCATAGTGATACCGCCTCAGAAACCCAAGGAGGGGTCACTATGAGTCAGACCCCATTCGACGGTAGTGAGTGAGTATGATAAGAAAGGAGATTCAGAGTCAGAGTCAGAGATGGGTTGTAAAGAAATAGTAGACTGAGATTCAGATCTACTACATGGTTTTCCTTATCATGGTGCTTTGGGTAAACCATGTTTTCTGGCAACAGACGCCTGTCCATGAGAGAGCCAAATTAGCTTCCTCCTATCATCTCTTCTTATCTTCTCCAAGATGGGCTCTATATCTGGTAGTGGATGATGGTCCCTGATTTAAATTTTTTTCTTTCTTTCTTCCTTTAAGAGCAGACTTGCTATCTCCTTCCTAATTACCTTGACTATGTAAGGACTGGCATATAGTAGGGACTCAAAAATATAGTGATAGTAAATATTAAATAATAGCTATTTTTGTTATTTCACTTTTGTTACTGTTTTATTATTGTTCTTATTGGTGTTGTTTCAGTTATTTTTATTATTGTTGCTTTTAGACACCTATTACTGGATTTCTTTTCCTTGAAAGGTGAGTATTATTTCTCCCACCTACTAGTTTATGAATGACTCCTCAGCCATGGTGACAAGGAATGCTCCCTGGAATGACTAACTGACTATGCAATATCTCATTAGCAGTGTATTTCACCTAATTCCTTTTCATCAACGCACAGTGATGATTCTATGCCTGGCCTTGGTATAAGAATATGAGATAATTGGCCATGGCTTAAAAAGATCTGCAATTTTTTTTTCCTCCCCTAATGGTAAACTTCCCCTGCTTGGGGATAAAACCTTCCAAGTTGTAGCTTTCCTTGGTCTAGCAAACACTGTTCCTTTTCCTGGAAATAGGGCCTTATCTTCTCTTTACTTCTTCTTCTTCCTCTTTTATTCTGTAAGCAAAAAAAAAGAAAACTCTGTTTTCTGGCCAGGGATGGCTTTTATCACACCATACAGGACTTAGCTGTTCCCATGTGTACAGCACTGCTTCCTTCCTTTTCAACCTCCTTAGAACTGGGAGTGCATATTTCAACCTGGTGATGGTCCTTCCTGGTGTAAGTGGCACTGTCCTTCTGTTTCCTTTGCCTGATTTCCTTTTTTTTTTTCTTCATTGCCTCTGAGAGAGGACCTTTGTATCTGGGTCAAGATGTCTCTGTGGATCAGTTTTGATTTTTCCCTTTGATAATAGGCATAGTTCCAAGTTGCTTGTGAGCAGACCATCTACTCTGAAAATAGATTTTCACCCTTGATATGTTTTAACATTGATGTATTCCCCATCCCACATCACTTCTTTTTTTTCCCAACATTCCTGCTATGATCTTACTTCACATTTAGCAAAAGACCACTGTTCCTGGATAGGACTTCCATTTTCTGTGCCATGCTGTGGGATTCACACAGTTCCTCATTCATGTTACCTGTGAGCCATCTCTTATGATTGTGAAGAATGGGTTTCCATGATCTAAGAGAGTAACTCTACTCTGCTTTCAATAGCTATGCTTGGACTTTCAAATCTGTTGATGAATTCTTGATATTTCCTTTCCATGGCAGACATCAACCATCTTCTTTTCTCATCAGGTGAGCAACTCTTTGAATTTGGAAATGAACTGTTTGCTCCTTTCTTTTAAGACCTCATTATTTTTCTCCTATGAAGGCATTGTGTTCAATCAGTTGATGATTTCAGGTTTAGTGTAGAATCAAGTCTGAGTATTTCAGGGTCCTGCAGGAAGGACATTTTCACTCTGGAGCTTCAGCTTTTTCTTTCCTAAATCTACACACAGCAGAAGATTTGGTATGTTTGCCACTGGATGTGGAAATGAGGTGACTATAAGAATTATTTATGAGGTAAAAAGGGGCGAGAGGCAAGGCTAGGCCCCAAGCCCCCTAAAGCCAGGAAAGGGAGGGATCAGGAAGGGCTCAGGGACTTCAGGAGTGGCAGGATATCCAGGTAAAAGAAGTGGGAGGCAAGGCAGGCCCCAAGCTCCCTAGAGCCAGGAAAAGGAGGGAGCGGCAGGGACTACAGAGTGGCAGGTTCCAGGTATGAATTAGGTAAGTGGAGAGCGCAGAGGTTTCTAACAGCTAAGGGAGACAAATTCATCTGTCAGTTTGTCATCCTGTGAGGTTTGTACATTGCTGTGAGGCTTGAGGTTGTGTCACTTGTGTTTCAGATGCCAGCAGAGTTGCACATGGTGCACAGGTTTCAATGCAGCTTGCAGACTCAGACAGACTAGGAAGAAGGAGGAGGCCATCTACTTCTCAAAAATTGGTGAGGGAAAACCTTATGAATAGCAGAGAAACACTGTCTGATACCTTACTGGGCAAATTTATGAATAGCTTGGAAACACTGTCCAACACAGTGCAGGAAGACGAGCCCATTGGGTCGGAAGGCATTCAATATAGGACTGGGAAAGAGCTGCCTTAATGATAAGGATAAGGTAAGCCTTTTAGGACCTCCATGTGCTGATGTGATACAACTCAAATTGAGGAGAAACAGCTGCAAACATCCATTAATAATCAGAACATGGACTGTATGAAGTATGAATCTAGGAAAATTGGAAGTTGTCAAAAATGAAATGGAACACATAAATATTGATATCGTAGCTATTTGTGAGCTGAAACGGACTGTTTTTGGCAATTTTCAATCAGACAATAATATGATCTACCGGGCCAGGAATGACAAATTGAAGAGGAATGGCATGGCATTCATCATCACAGAGGATGTTTCAAGATCTGTCTTGAAGTAAAATGCTGTCAGTGATAGAATAATATACAGATGTCTACAAGGAACACCCATTAATACTACTATTATTTTAATTTATGCACCAGCCCCCCAAATCAAAAATGAGGAGATTGAAGATTTTTATCAATTTCTGCAGTCTGAAATTGACAGAACATGCAATCAAGATGTGTTGCTTATCACTGGTGATTGAAATGCAAAAGTTGGAAATGAAGAAGAATCACTGGTTATTGGAAAATTTGGTTTTGGTGACAGAAATAATAATGGAGATAGCATGATAGAATTTTGTAAGACCAGTGATTTGTTCATTGCAAATACCTTTTTTCAACAACTTAAATGGTGGCTTTGTCAGATGGAGCACACAGGAATCAGATTGACTACATGTGTGGCAAGAAGAGATGGAAAAGCTCAATATCTTCAGCCAAAACAATGCCAGGAGCTGATTATGGAACACACCATCAACTGCTCATATGCAACTTCAAATTGAAGTTGAAGACAATTAAAACAAGTCCACGAGAGCCAAAATATGACCTTGAAAATATCACTCCTGAATTTAGAGACCATCTAAAGAATAGATTTAATGCATTGAACACCAATGACTGAAAAACAGAAGAATTGTGGGATGACATCAAAAGCATCATCCATGAAGAAAGCAAGAGGTCATTAAAAATACAAGAAAGAAAAGACCAAAACGGATGAAAGAGGAGACTCTGAAACTTGCCCTTGAGTGAAGAGTAGCTAAAGAAAATGGAGAAAATGACAAGATAAAAAGAGCTGAGCAGAAGATTTCAAAGAACAGCTCGAGCAGACAAAGCCATTACTATGATGAAATGTGCAAAGACCTGGAGTTAGAAAACCAAAACGGAAAAACACATTCAACATTTCTCAAGCTGAAAGAACTGAGGAAAAAATTTAAGCCTCGAGTTGCAATACTGAGAGATTCTATGGGCAAAATATTGAATGATGCAGGAAAAATCAAAAGAAGATGGAAGGAATATACAGAGTCACTGTACCAAAAAGAACCAGTCAATCTTCATCCATTTCAGGAGGTGGCATGTGTTCAAGAACCAATGGTATTAAAGGAATAAGTCGAAGATGCACTGAAAGAATTGGCAAAAAACAAGGCTCCAGGAATTGATGGAATACCCATTGAGATGTTTCAACAAATGGATGCCCCACTGGAGGCACTCACTCAGTTATGCCAAGAGATTTGGAAGACAGATACCTGGCTAACTGACTGGAAGAGATCCATATTTGTACCCATTCCAAAGAAAGGTGATCCCACAGAATGTGGAAATTATTGAACAATATCATTAATATCTGATGAAAGTAAAATCTTACTGAAGATAATTCAAAAATGGTTGCAGCAGTATACAGACAGAGAATTCCCAGAAATACAAGCTGGTTTCAGAAGATGATGTGGAACAAAGGATGTCATTGCTGATGTCAGATGAATCTTAGCTTAAAGCAAAAAATACCACAAAGATGTTTACTTGTGTTTTATTGACTATGCAAAAGCATTTGATTGTGTGGATCATAACAAATTGTGGATAACATTGAGAAGAATGGGAATTCCAGAACACTTAGTTTTACTCATGAGGAACCTGTACACAGACCAGGAGGCTGTTCAAACAAAAAGGGAACACCACATGGTTTGAAATCAAGAAGGGAGTGCTTCAGGGTAATATCCTTTCACAGTACTTATTCAGTCTATATGCTGAGCAAATAATCAGAGAGGTTGGATTATATGGAGAAGAACGTGGCATCAGAATTGGAGGAAGAATCATTAACAACATGCGATACACTGACAACACAACTTTACTTGCTGAAAGTGGGGATGACTTGAAGTACTTACTGATAAAGACTGAAGAATACAGTCTGCAGTATGGATTACATCTCAATATAAAGAAAACAAAAATCCTCACAAATGGACCTATAAGCAGCATCACGATAAATGGAGAAAAGATTGAAATTGTCAAAGACCTCACATTGCTTGGTTCTACAATCAATGCCAGGGGAAGCAGCAGGCTGGACAACAGACAACGTATGTTGTTGTTGTTGTTATGTGTCATAGAGTCAGACCCGACTCATAGTGACCCCTCCTTGGGTTTCCGAGGCAGTATCACTATGGAAGTAGATTGCCCCATCTTCCTTCCAAGGAGTGGCTGGTAGGTTTGAACCTCCAGCATTCTGGTTAGCAGTCAAGTGCCTTAGGCACTATGCTACCAGATCTTCCCAGACAACATATAGCACTGGCCAAATAGGCTGCAAAAGACCTCTTTCAGGTGCTGAGGAGCAAAGACATCTCCTTGAGGATTAAGGTTCATCTGACACAAGCTATGGCATTTTCAATCACCTCATATGCATGTGAGAGCTGGACAATGAATAAGGAGGATCAAAGAAGAGTTGATGCTTTTGAGCTGTGGTTTGGTGAAGAATGCTGAAATAATCATGGACTGTTAAAAGAAATAACAGGTCAGTCCTGGAAGGTGCAGCCAGAATGTTCCTTGGAGGCTAGAATGGCCAGACTTCATCTCACATACTTTGGTCATGTTGTCAGTAGAGACGATTCCTTGGAGAAGGATGTCATGCTTGGTAAGGTGGAGGAGGGTCAATGAAAGAGGGGAAGGCCCTCAATGAGATGGATTGACAAGGTGGCAGCAGCCATGTGCTCAAGTATAGCTAGTATCATAGAGCTGGTTCAGTACTGGGCGGTGTTTCGTTCTGCTGTACATAAGGTCACTACGAGTCGAAGCCGACTCGACAGCACCTAACAAAAACAACAACCTAAGAATTAACCTTAACATAGGATATCATGTGAGAAAAACTCTCTTGCTGAGGAGTGGCTGACGCTTGGCCTGAGTAAGGTTGGTAGGTGCTCAAAACTTGAGGAATGGTTAGGGGTTTCTATGGATCAGGATCCGCTTGGACCAGGTTGTTACTGAGCAGAGTAAATATTGGAATTTAACCCACTATAATACAATGATGTCTTGGTTAAATTACCTTCTTTATGTGATTATCTCTTAAGTTAATTCTTGTGATCAAACAAGATAAAATCTTGCCTTGGGGTAGATCTTTTACTCTTTGCTGAACACTAAGTGGCCTTTTAAAACAATGTTAGGTGTGAAAACAATTTTGATGCTAAATTATTGAGTCTAGACAGATTTAGAATTGCTATATTCTTCCTGGTAGATTGAGCTCTTTATCACTATTATATAATACTCTTCATCTCTAATAATGTTTCTTGTTTTGAAGTCTACTTTAACTGATACTAGTAGAGCTATGTCAGATTTCCATCTTTTTACTTTCAGTCTCTTTGTTCTCTAAAGTCTGTTGCTTATCAAATACATTTCATTTTTACAAAATCTAGTCTGACCACACCTATCTTTTGTTTGGAATTATATCTCACTATTATTTTATGGAATTACTGATATGGTTAGGTTTATAGTTACTGTTTATTTACATCTTTGCCACCTTTCTTACCCACTTTGGAATTAATCACTTAATTTAGAAAGCTATTCTACATTCTCCCTTTTTAGATTTGACTCTTCTTTTGTTGATGACTATAAAAACCCAAACCCACTGCCTTTGAGTTGATTCCAACTCATAGTGATCCTATAGGACAGAATAAACTTTCCCTTAGTGTTTCCAAGGCTTTAAATCTTTACAGAAGCAGACCACTTCATCTTTTTCCAATAGAATGGCTGGTGAGTTAGAATTGCTGACCATATGGTTAGCAGTTTAATGCTTCAACAGATGCACCATTGAGCTCCTTAGAAAGTATAAAAAGCACTCTTCCCTTTCCAGAGTCTATTTTAAATTAGTAATTTTAGCAGCCTCACTCTTGAGAATACTTTCGTTGAGAATAAATTTCTAGGGCTGCAGTTATTTTCTTTCAACACCTATAAATGTCTTTATTTTGTCTTCTTTATTTCATTATTTCTTTTGAGACTCCAGCTATCAGTCATACTGTGGTGGTGGTGTTGTTACATGCTATTGAGTTGCCTCTGACTCCTAGTGACCATATGTAGAACAGAATGAAACACTGCCTAGTCCTGTACCAGCCCCACAATCTTTGCTAAACCTAAGCCCATCATTGCAGCCATTGTATTAATCCATTTAATTGAGGGCCTTCCCCTTTTTTTGCTGATCCTCTACTTTACCAAGCATGATATCTTTCTACAGGGAATGGTCTCTTCTGACAACATTACCAAAATAGGTAAGATGAAGTCTGGACGTTCTCACTTCCAAGGAGCATTCTGGCCGCACTTCTTCCAGGACAGAATTGTTAGTTCTGGCAGTCCATGATACTTTCAGCATTCTTTGCCAACACCACAACTCAAAAGCATCAACTCTTCTTCAGTTTTCCTTATTCATTGTCAATCTTTCACATACTTATGAGGTGACTCCAAACTACATGGCCTGGGTTAGGCACACCTTAGTTTTCAAGGAAACTTCAGCACTTTTGCAGCAGATTTGACCAGTGCAATATGTCATCTGATTTTTTTGACTGCTGCTTGCGTTGGTGTTGATTGTGGAAGCAAGTAATATGAAATCTTTGACAACTTCAATCCTCTCTCCATTTATCCTTATGCTGCTTATTGGTCTAGTTGTGAGGATTTTTTTTTTTTTTTTTTT
>NW_006922450.1:732339-737126 GCF_000298275.1 Orycteropus afer afer
GTTCTAGGTATTTTCTACCTTCAAATTCTTTGGTTTGTTTTTTTTTTTTTTACTCTGCTATAGTGTATCTGTAATATATATACATTTACATTAATTGAGTTATTGATTTCAATCATTGCATTTTTCAGTTTTAAAATTTCGATTGCATGCTTTTTATGTATTTCTGTTCTGATATATTTTCCATCTTATGATAAGTTCATTTCTTGAACTTATTAATCATTTTTATTTTGATGCTTATTTCTCATATCTCTACTAACTTGGTAACCTGTGATTCTGTTTCTATTATTTGCTTTTTCTCTTCATTTTGCTTCTTTTTTCTAATTGCTATCTTTTATTGACTCTTTATCATGTTCCAAGCAGTGTTCTTTGGCACTTTACATGTAAAAACACACAAAAAAAACTTAAGAGGTATGTACTATTAGTATCTCCATTTTGCAAATTATGAAACTGTGGTACAAAAGGTTTATTAAGTTGCCCAAGATCACATAGATAGTAAGTGGTGAAGGTGGAATTCAAGCACAGACAGTGTTGCTCCAGAGTAAGTATTATTCATCACTGTGCTATGCTCTTTCTTCAGGGATGTCCTGGGTCTTAAATTGGTACATAGTAAATGAGAAACCTTAGTACTTGGTCACTGTAATGATCAGATCTCCTCACTGCCTAGCATTTTTATTTCCTTCTTTTAAATTTTTTATTGTGATTTGGGTTAAAGTTTAAACAAACCAGTTTTCATTCAATGTTTCACACACATTTTATTTAATGTCATTGAATGCAATCCCCTCAAAGTAGCATCAGTCCTCTCAGATCCTCCCTGTGTTTCTCATTTCCATTCCTCCTTCTCTCCTAAACCTTCATGTCTTCAGAACTTTGTCCTTGGGCACATGCTGTCCTTTGGATCTCAAATGGTTGATTGTTCTATGGAGTGTCTACCTTCCTAGAGTCATTGTTCACCTTGTAGACTTGTCTATTGTATGACTGAAAATTCAGCTATGGGTGTAAATTCAGTTCCAGGTTCAAAGGGTGACCAGAGGCCATAGTCTCATGGATTGTATTAGTGTCTATCTGACCAATGAGTCTGTTCTAGTTTATAATTTTGAATTTTGTTCCATATTTATCACCCACTTTATCTAGGACCTTCTAATGTGATCTGTTTCAGAGAAGTTGGTAGAGGAAGCTGGGTACCATTTAGTTCTTAGGGTTTCAGGGTCATGGAGACTGAGGGTAATGTGTTTCATTAGTCCTATGGATTAATCATTTCCAGGTTTCTTCTACTTTCTACATTATTCTTTTCTCTGGAAGGGGCAAAACCAATAGGTGCACCTTACATGGCCACTCGCAAGCTTTTAAGATGTCAGTTGCTACTTCCCAAAGTAAAATATAAACCATTATCTTTGTGGACTATGATGTGCCACTTGATGATGATGTTTCCCAAGACTATGGTTCTAGATTCTCAGGCCTATTGACTCCCTTGAGGTTTTTGGTAGTTATGGCTGAGACATTCAAAACTTTGTGGTCTGCTGTATGCTCTACTATATCCATGGAATTATTTACAGCATATGTAAAGACGTATGTAGAAATATCCTCTGTTAAACCTATACATATATGTGGGTAAAGTCCCATTCTCCTTTCCACACCTGTTCAGCTTGCATGTCCACCTATATATCCAATCCTAAATTATTGATTATTGTTATTACCGTTAATGCAGAACTGTGTATGAATTAGTATTTACCTCTGTTGTCTTTAACTGTTGTATTCCTTCCAACATCTTCCTTTCCTTGATGATTTTGTGCTGAACTTCTCCTTATTTTATATCCCCTTCACCCAAGTTAATGTGTATCTACCCTCTAGTTAGTGGTTTACCCTCCCATCAAATAATATTTCTTACTGTGTGAAAACTTTTTCTTCACTTTTTACAATAGACATTTCACACAATATTTGTCTTTTTGTGACTTACTAATTTATATAGCATTCCCTGTGTGTACATACCATACTTTGTTTACCCATTCATCCATCGATGGGCATGTAGGTTGTTTCCATCTTTTTCTTATTTTGAATAGGGCTGTGATGAACATAGGTGTGCATGTATCTGAGTCATTGTTCTCATTTGTCCAGGATATCCTAATAGGGGAATTACTGGATCATATGGTGTTTCTATTCTTTTTGAGGAAGTTCCATACCGTTTTCCACAGTGATTGTACCATTTTGCAATCACATTAGCAGCGTATGAGGGTTCCAGTCTCTCCACATCCTCATTAGCATTTTTTTTTAGTTTGGTGTTATATTTTGTGTGAGATGATAACACATGGTTGTTTTGTTTCACACAACTCAATGTAGTGAATTACATTAATTGTTTTTCTAATGTTGAATCATCCATGCATACCTGGTATGAATTCTACCTTGTCAAGATGTATTATTTATTTATTTTTTTCTGATATGTTGTTGTATTCTACTGGCTAGGATATTGTTGAGAATTTTTGCATCTATCTTTGTGAAAAATATTGGCCTACAATATTGTTTTTTTAGTGGTGTCTTTGTCTGGCATTATGGTCACTTCATAAAATGAATTCAGGAGTATTCCCTTCTTTTTATGCTCTGGAAAAGTTTGAGTAGAATTCATGTTAGCTCTTATCTGAAAATTTGGTAGAATTTACCAGTGAAGCTGTCTGGGGAAGGAATTTCATTGCAGAGGATTATTTACGACTTGTTCAATTTCTTCTTTTGTTATGGGTCTGTTCAAATTTTCTACCTCTTTTTAATTTATGTAGAGAGTGTATTTCTAGATATCTGTCCATTTCTTTCAAGCTTTCAAATCTGTTGGAGTGCAGTCCTTTATCATATTCTGGTTGTTATCTTTTTATTTTATATTATTATTATTTTTTCTAGCTTCTAATTAGTGATTCACTCTCCAATCCTATCTCACTCCTAGTAAATTTCTTTTTGAATTTTTTTGTGTTTCAAAAATGCATTATAAAACATTTCAAACAGAAACAAAGACTAGTACAGTGAACTACCAGATGCTTATAACTTAGCTTCAAAAACTATCAACTAATTAAAAACAAACAAACAAACAAAACCCTCATTGCTATCGAGTCGATTCCAACACATGGTGACCCCTTTTTGCATTTTTGAGGTGGTTAATCTTTATGGAAGTAGATTACCCAGTCGTCCTTCCACAGAGCAGCTGGTGGGTTTGAACTACCAGCCTTCTAGTTAGCAGTCAAATGCCTTACACACTGTGCCACCAGATTTAATCTTCTTTTTTATTTTTGTTGGTTCTGTTGTTACATCACCCATTTCATTTCTTATTCATGTTATTTGCATTTTCTTTTTTTCATTTGTTAAATTGTCCAGTGGTTTGTAGATTTTATTAATATTTTCAAAGAGCTGACTTCTAGTCTTTTTGATTAGTTATATTGTTTTTCTGTTTCATTCATTTCTCCTTGAATTTTTATCATTTCTTTTCTTCTGATGAATGTAGGCTTATTTTTCTGCTCTTTTTCTAATTGTTGGAGATGTTGGGTTATGGTGTTGATTTTGCTTCCTTCTTTTTTGATATGTGCATTTATTGAACACTGTGAACACTGGTTTTGCTGTGCCTCAAAGATTCTGATATATTGTGTTTTCACACTCCTTTGTTTCAGGGATTGTTTTCATTTCATATTCTATATCTTCCATTGGAGCTCTGGTGGTGTAGTGCCTAAGGCATTTGACTGTTAATCAGGTTGGTGGTTCAAATCCACCAGGCACTCTGTGGAAGGAAGACTGGGAAGTCTACTTCCATAAAGATTTACCTCCTTGGAAACCCAGAGGGGGTTTCTATGAGTCAGAATCAATGGGAGTGAGGTTTTTTTTTTTTTTTTTTTTTTTTTTTTTTTTTTTTCCCATTACTCAATAGTTTTTAAACAGTATAGATTTCAGTTTCCATGTTCTTGCTTTTTTTTTTTTTTCTCCTTGATCTTACTATTGTTGATTCCTAATTTTATAGCATTGTGATTGGGAAGATACTTTGCAGTATTTTGATGTTATAAAATTTATTAAAACTTGCTTAGTAGCCTAACATATGGTCTGTTCTGAAGAATGTTCCATGTGTGCTAGAAAAGAATGCATATTGTGCTATTGTTGGGTGAAGTATTCCATATATTTCTATAAGGTCAAGTTGGATGTTTGTGTTGCTTAGTTTTTCTGTGCCTTTGTTGAGTTTCTTTCTGGTTATTTTATCCTTCATTGAACGTGCTGTATTAAAGTCTACTATTATTGTGGAGCTGCCTATTTCTCTTAAACTTTTATTTAGGTATTTTGTGGCTCTTTCATTTGGTGCGGAGCTCTGGTGGCATAGTGCCTAAGGCATTTGACTGCTAACCAGAAGGCTGGCGGTTGAAACCCACCATTCACTGCTCAGAAGGAAAGTTGGGCAATCTACTTCTGTAGATAGTGCCTCAGAAACCCAAGGAGGGGTCACTATGAGTTGAAATTGACTCCATGACAGTGAGTTAGTTAGTTAGTTGCATTTGGTGCATAGATATTTATTGTGGTTATGTTCTCTTGTTTGATTGACTCTTTATTCAATATATAGTACCCTTCCTCATGTATTATGGTGGATTTGCCTTAAAATCTATTTATTAGAAATTAATATTGCCACTCCCTTTTTGATTGCCATTTGCTTGATATATTTTTTTTCCAACTTTTATTTTTAATCGAATTTTGTCTTTGTGTCTAAGGTGTGTTTCTTATAAACAGCATATTGATGATTCATGTTTTCTTTTTTTTTATTTTTTATTTATTTATTT
>NW_006922451.1:0-597 GCF_000298275.1 Orycteropus afer afer
AAACATTGACCAGTCCCACACCATCCTCAGAATCATTACCATGATTGAGCCTATTGTTGTAGCCACTGTGTTAATCAGTCTCATTGAGGGTCTTCATCTTTTTGGCTGATCAATCATGATATTCTCCTCCAGGAATGTGTCCCTTCTGACAACATGATCAATGTATCATTTTCTTCTAAGGAGTATTCTAGTTGAACTTCTTCCAAGACAGATTTGTTTGTTCTTCTGGTACTCCATGATATATTCAAATATTTTTTCCCAAATCTGTAATTCAAAATTTAAATGCATCCAATTCTCCTCCTCCTTCTCCTCCTCCTCCTCCTCCTCCTTCTTCTTCTTCTTCTTCTCCTTCTTCTTCTTCTTCTTCTTCTTCTTCTTCTTTTAATTGTTATTTGGGTGAAAGTTTACAGAACAAATTCACTTTCCATATAGCAACTCACATACACTTTGTCTCATGACATTGACTAAAATTTACCTCAATGGAACAGCTCCCCTCTAACTTCCTCCCTGTGTCCATCCCTCCATGCACTCCTGCCCCCTGATATGTCTCTCTGTGCATAAACAGCCCTACTTTCTCCTAAGATTGTACTCCCCAAA
>NW_006922451.1:957-2009 GCF_000298275.1 Orycteropus afer afer
TCAGTGGAGGTGCATCAATTTTTCTTTCATGTTCCAGATTTTGCATGCATAACAGGCAATTCAAAATACCATGCCCTGGATCAGGTACATCTTAGTCTTCAAGTGAAACAAGTGATATTTTTGCTCTTTAACCCCCTACCCCCCTCTTTTTTTTTTTTTTTCCCACAGCAACAGAAGCAGCAGTAGTTATGCCCAATGAAATATGTTATTTGATTTTTTGACTGCTGCATCTATGGGCATTGCTTGCAGAGATAAGTAAAATGATGTCCATGAAAACTTCAATCGTTTCTCCACTTACCATGCCACTGCTTATTGGTTCAGTTCTGAGGATTTTTGCTTTCTTTTTGTTGAGCTGCAATTCATATTGAAGGCTGTCATGTGTGATCTTCATCAGTAAATAATTCTATAACTACTACTTTAAAAAAATGCTGCCATCAAATAGATTCCAACTCATAGTAATCCCATTGGGTTTCCAAAGTTTTTATTCTTTGTGGAAGTGTATTGGCTCATCTTCCTCCCATGGA
Source organism: Orycteropus afer afer (assembly GCF_000298275.1). Taxonomy (NCBI): domain Eukaryota; kingdom Metazoa; phylum Chordata; class Mammalia; order Tubulidentata; family Orycteropodidae; genus Orycteropus; species Orycteropus afer. The sequence goes on from NW_006922451.1 coordinate 1,482, forward strand.
ACAGATGCTGGGTTTGAACCATCTATCTTCTGCTTAGCAGCTAAATGCCTTACCCACTCCACCATCAGAGCTCCTTAATTACTGATTATAATCTGTAATTCTAATCACATGGAATTGTGGGTTCACTAACACCCTTGGTGTCCAAAGTAGTAGTTGCTCTAGCTTTTTAGCTTTAAATGGATTAAAATTTGATAAAATGAAAAAAAAAAAAAAATCAGTAGGTACGTTTTAAGTAGTTAATAGCTATAGTGGCTCCTGGCTATACAGATATAGAATATGACCATCATCAATTTATTGAGCAGAGTGGACTTAGAAAAACATTTCTCAAACTTTAGTACGCCAAGAATAATTCCAAGTGTTTCTTAAAACAGATTTCTAAAGCTCTTCCCAGAAGGCAAACAAGAAAAGTACTGAAAATTTGCATTTCTATGAAGTACCCAGGTGAGACTTATCCTGCCACTCTGGGAACCATAGTGTAAGAGCTATTGATTTAGAGTTATTGATCTGTTCACATAAACTTACAGCATT
>NW_006922451.1:2224-3240 GCF_000298275.1 Orycteropus afer afer
CTGTGTACAACAGAACACAACACAGCAAGGTCCTGTACCATCCTCACAATCCTTGTTACACCTGAGTCCATCATGCCAGCCAATGCATCAATCAATCTCATTGAAGGTCTTCCCCTTTTCTTACCGACCCTCCACTTTACCAAACATGATATCCTTCTCCGCGAATGGTCCCATCTGACAACATAACCAAAGTAGGTGAGACAAAGTCTGGCCATTCTCTCTTCCAAGGAGGATTCCAACTGTAATTCCAGGACAGATTTGCTTTGTTCTTCTGGCAGTCCATGGTACTTTCAGTATTCTTCGTGAACACCACAATTTAAAGGCATGAACTCTTTTTCCATCTTCCTTTTTCATTGTGTAGCTTTCACATGCATATAAGGTGATTGAAAATGCCACAGCTTGGATTAGGTACATCTTTGTTTTCAAAGTGACACCTTTGCAGAAGCCTTTAGCAGCAGTTTTGAACTATGCAATACAACATCTGAATTTTTGACTGCTGCCCCCATAGGTGTTGATGGTGAACACAAGTAAAATGAAATGCATGACAAATTCGATCTTTCTTCCATTTGTCATGATGTTGTTTTTTGGTCCATTTATGAGGATCTTAATTTTTTTTAATGTTGAGGGGTAATCCATACTGAAGATTATAATTTTTGATCTTCATTAGTAAGTGCTTCAAATCATTTTCACTTTCAACATGCAAGGTTGTTTCATCTTCAAATCGGAGGTTGTTAATGAGTTTCCCTTGAATCCTGATGCCGTGCTCTTTTATATATATCAACCTTCTCAGATGATTTGTTCAGTATACAGATTGAATAAGTATGGTGAGGTGATACAACCCTGATGGACACATTTTCTGATTTTAAACCATGCAGAATCCTCTTATTCTGTTTGAATGACAAACTTTTTGTCACTTTACAGGTTCCTCATGAGCACAATTAAATGTTCAGGAATTCCTATTGTTTTATAATGTTATCCATCATTTGTTACAATATGCTCAGTCAAATGCTTTTGCA
>NW_006922451.1:4180-11265 GCF_000298275.1 Orycteropus afer afer
AGTAATAATAATCTTAATATTATTTAATTCTAATATATTCTCTATTTATAATGAAAGAGTAGTAATCATTTAAAGTGACATTTGTCTGAAGACTACACTCATTTTCAGAACAAAGTATATTATAATAAGCAATTGTTTTTTAGTTTAATTATGTTCTGTTTGTGGTTAAAATTAGTTTGCCTTCATAACAGGTAGTAATTGAAAGAAAGAGGAGAATACAACAAAGTTCTGTAAAAGAATGCTTTATAAAAGGGCTAATGTACAGCTAATCATCTGTTTAGTACTCCCTTTTAGAGTGGAAATCTGGAGGGGTACTTCTAAATCTCAGAAACTTAAGTACAGAAATATGTGTTCTAATTAAACATGCAATTTCATTTTTTCAGTCATAATCTATGCTTTAAATGATGTCCATTTATCTAATTTCTTCACTTTTCTTTCAGACAATTCAGGGACCTTAGGATGTTTTGGTTCCCTTTACACACCTGTTGTATAATATATTCCTTCCAAGCAGCAAAGGCAGGCACAAAAGTTAACCCCCTCCCCTCAAAAAAGGAAAGGAGAAAAGGAGGATAAACAGGAAGCACAAATAAAAGTGCACTTAAACTTGCATTCATTCCAATTCCACAACTTCTACTAAATGCTCCAGTTAATGGTCATTTGCTGACTAAAACAGAGCCAGAGATTTTATAGCTGACCATCAACTGGCCTTCTCTAGCATTAACATACAGAATTAGAAAGAAACCAAACAAAGACCAGTAATACTTTCACCACCAACCCCATAAATATGAGGAAGAGTGAGGGATTTACGACTCTTGTTAGGAAAAAACAAAATGTATCTGAAACATAATCATTTCTTTTATTATTACTTTTATAAAAAAATTTATTGTTGATAGGGTCTGTCCAGTCATTTTCTATTCATAATGACCCTATGTGACAGAGTAAGACTGCATAGCGTTTTCTTGGCTACAATGTTACAGAAGCTAGTGACCAGCTTTCTCTCCCACTGGCCCACTTTGTGGGCTCAGATTGCCAGCTTCTCAATTAGCAGTCCAGTGCTTCGCCATTGTGCCACAAGGACACTGAAAATTATGGTAAAACCTGTTAACCAAATCCATTGCTGTCAAGTTGATTCCAACTCTCAGTGACCCTGTAAGACAGAGTGGAACTGCCTCATCCAGTTTCAAGGGCTGCAATTTTTATGGAGACAGGCTTTCCACCTTTTGTCTCTGAAGCAGCTGGTGGGTTCCAACTGCCAGTGTTCTGGTTAACAGCCAAGGTCTCCACCAATGTACCACGAGAACACCTTGAAAAATTGTACTACCATAAAACCTTAAATTCAATAAATGTTACTATAGAAATCAAGACATGAATGTTATTATTCCATGTTAATTTTAAAACTATTTTCTGTACATTTAGGTACTTTTATTTCCCTTCCATCTTTAATTATATTCTCTGCCTTTGCCATCCTCTAGTTTGCTATTTAGGAGCTCTGGTAGCGTAGTGCCTAAGGCACTTGACTGCTAACCAGAAGGTTGGCTGTTCAAACCCACCAGCCACTCCTCAGAAGGAAGGTTGGGCAATCTACTTCCATAGTGATACTGCCTCGGAAACCCAAGGAGGGGTCGCTATGAGTTGGGTCTGACTCAATGGCACATAACAAGAACAACAACAGTTTGTTATTCAGTAGTGTTTATTGTGATCATTTAATGGTAATCATTATGTCTTAACAATCCTTGATTTAAAATTCTTGAGTGTTCTCTATTGTAGTTTTAATAAAATGTACCCACTTCATTGGTTCAAAAGACAGTACATGATTGGGTCCCTTCTTGTCCCTCTCTTTTCTTATCTCCACCAGTCTTAATCTTGCCTCACTATATTCCATCCCTACTCACTTTCTTTTATAACCATTTTATTTCTATCCCAGAGCCTTTGTTCTCTTGACTCTGTCTCAGAAGTCATTTCCCCAATGTATAGATAGCATTTTCATTTTCTCATTCAGTCATCATTGCAAAGAAGGCTGCTGTGGCTTCATCGCTACAGAGGCCCCATCACTCTCCATCTCATAACATTCATTATTGCCTCTTGTTCATTTACATTACTGTCTGGAAATATCTCATTTACTCACATCTTTAGGTGATTTTCTTTATGTTCTGCTTTCTCAAGGATGTGTGTATTGTCTGGGTCCTTCATCCATGTCTAGAACTAAGCCCAGAGAGACCTTCAATAAGTTAAGATGTTAAAAGAAGCCTTAAAATGACAGAAGGTGGAAGACTAAATTGGTGCAATAGTGCTTTAAATATTAATGCTTGATTGCTAAGAAGAAGCTTTAACAAAGCTTAATTTAGAAAGTTCCACTTGCAAAGCTAGATACTAAAAAATTAGCTCCTTATGCCAGTATCTCCTCTTCCAACATTGGATAACTGAGAAATAAAGAAATATTTGGGCCTAAATATAAGTTATGAAGCCTAACAGCAAACATCATTCTTTTTATGTGTCCCAATTTTACAATTACATGTAATTCTAATTCTCACTTTAGTATTAATGTGGTTAAGTTAGGATCAGCAATCATAGTGAGTTATATAAAAAGCAAACAATCTCTTCCAAAATATGTAGGAAACTGTTGTTCAGAGTGGCTAAAGGCATCAAACATACAAATGGAAAGATAAATACACAGATTAAATTTAAGGCGATTTCATTTTCATCTGGCAATGCAGACTATCTATTTTAATCAAGTTCACAATCAAAATATCTGCACAGAGGATAAATACCTAATTTTCTAAGACTTATGTGCTGTTTTTCTCTTTACTTCTACACTTTCACTCCATAATAAAATATGCTTTATAATTTAGCCTGAGTGAAGCACTGTGCTAAGTGTTAGGCATAAAGCAATGTCCACAAGCTGATACAGAACAAAGCAACATGTTATTTTCTTCCATGCTTGAATGCCCAGTCTTATATTAATCCAAATCACATGAGAAAGGAAGTGGAAGAGGGGAATTTCCAAAGATGTATGTGGTACTTAAGATTATGTGTCCACTTGGCTGGGCCTGGTTTGAGTGGCTGGGCAGGTGGTTATAGTAATTCCACATGATGAAATTAGTAATAAACTCCATTGTGGAATCTGCCATGAGAAGGTGAGTGGCTGCTTTAGGGGTATGATCTGCTTCCCATATATAAGGAAAACTTTGGGAATGGTCTGCAACTTTTAATATGCTTGAATCCTGCATGTAGCCAAGTCATTGTTCAGCAGCCTGCCATGTTTTCTGCCGATCTTGGGGACTATTAATAGACTTGAATTATTGGCCTGCCCTGTGGTTTGATAATTTTGGGACTGTGCCATTTTACTTGTGGACCTTGGCTTTGTCAGCCTCAGCAGTCAAAACTTGCCTGAGTAAAGAAATACCTCTAGCTCCAGTGGTCCAGGAGCAAGAGGCAGAGCTAAAGCTCAAAGTTGAGGGGACTTTACCAAGCCCCTTGAGCTTGGCACTTGGAATTTGGACTTCTAAGCTCCTGAAGAGTAAGAGAATAAATTCCTGTTTGTCAAAACCATCCATTTGTGGTATATTTCTGTTAGAGCAGCATGAAGTAACCCAAACAACTTATATTTTCAAGATATTCCCTGTTGCAGGTACTTAAAGCTTTTTCTACTTCCCCTTAATACTTATCCTGAAATAAAGTTTTCAAGAAAATTTGGAATTTGAAATTCTGTAAATTAGTAACTACCCATATCATTCAATTGCAAAGACATAACCCTACTACAGCATATTTATTAATCAAATACTTCCTAAATTACATAAGTGTGTGTTTGTTTATGTATATATGTGTGTATATATGTATGTGTATGTATGAATATATATAAATTCTATTCTCTGTGTTCCAATTTAGAAACATAAAATTCAAATACAGTTCAGTAATATAGTCCAATAATAGGAAATTATTTTTTTTTCCTCAGAAAATATTGCCTATTTTTTTAGCAAATAGCTAAATAGTTATATATATAAATATGCATATATTTTATAAATATATACATATACATACATATATATGCATATTTATATATACACACATGCATACATAAACATACACACACATATGTATGTTATTATCCGTTGAGTCATTCCCAACACATAGCAACTTCCATACAACAAAACGAAACGCTGCCTTTGTTCTGTGCCATCTTCACAAACATTGCTCCGCTTGATCCCATCATTGCAGCTACAGTGTTACTCAATTTTGTTGAGGGTCTTCCCCTTTTTTTGTTTACCCTCTGCTTACCAAGCAGGATATCATTCTTCAGAGACTGGTCCCTTCTGATAACAGGACTAAAGAATGACAGATGAGGTTGTGCATTGTCCCTTCTAAGGAAGGAACATTTCTGCTGCACATTTTTGCAAGACAAATTTGTTTGTTGTCCTAGACCATCGTATTTTCAGTATATATAATTGAAACCAAACAGCTTCCTTCTATTTTTCTATCTTTCTATTATCAACAAATCACAAAAAGCCTCAAGAGATGATATATTCACTCAGAAATCACCAATTGTTCTTCTTAGGAAAGAATTAAGTATAGCACCAGTTCTCAAATACACCAACAGATGTATCTCATTTTAGCACTTTGTCAATCAAGGTGTAAGATTTTTTTTTTTTTTAAATTAAACAAATAAACAAAACAAAGATAAGAATAGTAGTAAAAAACTTTAGTGTTAAACATAACAAAATATTGAAACACCACAAAGAAGAAAGTTTGACAGGTTTGATACGGGTGAAGGAAATAACAATATAACAAAAGTGTGTGACTAGCACCAAGGAAATGGGAGACATGGAGGGGTGCACAAGAGGTCCAGCCTATAATGACAAATAGTATGACATACATGATACTGCATTATCAGTACCAGCAAACACTAATTTATAAAACAAAGACAAAAGTTAAAAATATAGTTTTTACTTAATAATTACATCCTTAGCAAAAATACAAATTAAAACATCCATGAAATACTTGTAAGACAATTAAAAGCATTACATGGAGATCTATTTTATCTTAATAATAAAAGAAAAAAAAAAAAAATTAACGGGAAGTTTGGGAGTAGGGCCATTCCAGATAAAAGGACAGAAGAACTAGTATGGGTACAAGCCAATAGAAGAGATAAAATATTATAGTGGTAAATTTAAGTACAAATGTGTGTGTGTGTGTGTGTGTCTATCTATCTATCTACCTATGTATCTATCTATCTATCTGATAAAATTCAACCTCAATAGTAAGCAGCGATTTAAATGAGCGTCTTAAGAATTTGGATTTTCTTAGAGGACCATTAGGGATTATTATGAATATTAAGCATGTGAGCAACATGCAATTCAGCAGAGCACTGGTTCAAAGCTAGCAACTGAAGATGACGAGCTAGATGCAGGATCAAGATCCAGCAGAAAAGCCAGAGAATTTCCCAGAATGTCCACATGAATATTAGAAGGAGTCCAAACCCCTGAGGAAACTCTTTTAACTTACTGGCTGCTCAGCACATCTCATCAGGAAGTGATAACATTTTATCAGATCTTATCATGGGAGATGACTATATGTTAACTGCTTAAACTACTTATTATCATGGTCTAGCTAAGTTGATACACAACCTTAACTACCACAGTCCAACTCTTATCAACTTGACACCTGTACACATTTCCTTAAACCACACATAACCTCTAAATAAAGTTAATTACAAAGTCATACTTGTGCCTAATGTGATGCAACTAACATGAGTACTACCAAAAACATATTAGCCTCATTGTTCTTGTTGTTGTTATGTGCCATCGAGTTGGCCCCGACTCATAGTGAACCCTCCTTGGGTTTCTGAGGTTGTATCACTACGGAAGTAGATTGCCCAAACTTCCTTCCTTCAGAGCGGCTGGTGGGTTTGAACTACCAGCTTTCTGGTTAGCAGTCAAGTGCTTTAGGCACTATGCTACCAGAGTTCCTTAGCCTCACTTACATCTTATATTTTATAACTGAAGAAAACAAAAATATTTGATGCACAAATACAAAGAAGAAATACCCATAATAATCATGGTCCTCATTTCTGCAATTGGCTGGGAAAAAAGAATAACTGGTTTCCATAGAGCATGTCATCCTATCCACTTGATTCTTAAAATCCTCCTCTGCTGAAGTCACCCTTTAGTGAGCATTCACAAGAAACACAAATATTTTTACTTCTTTGGCCCATTCAAAGATGTCTGTCCACACATTTCTTCCCCCTGCCTATTTGTCATCAATTTTCCAATCATGTTCTTTCCAAGTCCCTGATCATCCAACCAAACCATTGGCCACAGCCCATGAGAAAACTCCCTTTCAACTGATTGGCTGTTTGTATCAGATCTCATTATGGGGGATGAGTACATCATAACTGCTTAAACCACTTAGAATCATGGTCCTGCCCACTTGACACACAACATTAACTATCACAGTCCCATTAAAGTTTCCATATATGACAAGAATATAGTTTGTAGAACTGCTGGGATCGTGACAGTGTAGTTTTGGAATCAATGTATATGGCTCCCAAAATCTGATGGTTATATTTTCAGGAACTTTGAGGGAGAATCATTAAACACAGTTATTGAAACTGAATAATTTATCTAATCCTGGAAGGATCCACAATCACTTCCATGGAAGCAGCAGTGAAGAAATAAAACAAGGTATTTTATTGGGAAAATCTTTTGCAAAATGCATCTTTAAAGTTTTAAGAAACAATGATGTTACTTTAATGACTAAAATGTGTCTGACTCAAGCCATGATCTTATTAATCACCTTATGCATATGAATATTGGATAATGAAAAAGCAAGACAGAAGGTGAATTTATGCATTCAAGTTGTGGTGTTGGCAAAAAATACTAAGTAATTGTGGAGTGCCAAAAGAATAAAGATACAGTCTTAGAAGAAATAAAACAAGAAAGTTTCTTAGCAGTGAAGATTATGAGATTTTGACCCACTTACCTTGGACATGTGATCAGGGAAATTCAATCACTAGAGAGAATATCAGGAGCTCTAGTAGCATGGTGCCTAAGGCACCTGACTACTCACCAGAAGGCTGGCGGTTCAAACCC
>NW_006922451.1:11365-13714 GCF_000298275.1 Orycteropus afer afer
CAAACAACAACAACAACAACAGAGAAAATATCATGATTAATAAAGTAAATTAACAACAAAAAGGAAGGAAACATTCAATGAGATAAGTTGACACAATAGCCACAGTAATGAATTTGAACATGCCAAGGATTACAAAACTGTAATATTTTGTTCTTACATGCATGAAAATGCAAAGATTTGGAGCCGACTTGATGACAACTACTAACAGCAATACTAAAGGTTAAATCATATAAACTTAACTAAAGAAAATTTCAAAAGCCATCGCTGTGTTGTTGTTGTTAGATGCTGTCGAGTCAGCTCTGACTCATAGTGGCCTTACGTACAACAGAAGGAAACACTGCCCAGTCCTGTGCCAGCCTCATAATCCTTGCTATAACTGAGCCCATCGTTGCAGCCACTGTGTCAATACATCTTCTTGAGGGTCTCCCCTTTTTCGTTGACCTTCCACTTTACCAAGCATAATATTCTTCTCTAGGAATTGGTCCTTTCTGACACCATGACCAAAGTAGGGCAAACCAAGTCTGTCCATTTTCGCTTCCAAGGACCACTTTGGATGCACTTCTTCGAGAACGGATCTGATAGTTCTTTTGGCAGCTCACGGTCCTTTCAGTATTCTTCACTAACACCACAAATCAAAAGCATCAATTCTTCTTCAATCTTCCTTATTCATTGTCCATCTCTCACATGCATATGAGGCATTGATAAAACCATGGCTTGGGTAAGGCACACCTTAGTCTTCAAAGAGATATCTTTGCTCTTCAGGACTTGAAAAATTTTTTTGCAGAAGATTTGCCCAGTGCAATACATCATCTGATGTTGTGACTGCTGCTTCCATTGGTGTTGATTGTGGGACCAATTAATATGAGATCTTGGACAAATTCAGTCTTCTCTTTATTTATCATGATGATGCTTATTGGTTCAGTTGTGAGGATTTTCATTTTCTTTATGTTGAGATGTAATCCACACTGCAGGCTGTAATCTATAATCTTCATCAGTAAGTGCTTCAAGTCATCTTTACTTGTAGCAAGCAAAATTGTGTCATCTGTGTATCACAGGTTGTTAATAAATCTTCCTACAATCCTGATGCCATCCTCTTCTTCATATACCCCATCTTCTTGGATTCTTTGTTCAGCATATATATTGAATAAGTATGGCGAAAGATACAACCTTGACACACTTCCTCATTTTACACCATGCCGTATTCACTTGTTCTGTTTAAATGACAGCTTCCTGGTCTATGTACAGGTTCCTCATAGTACAATTAAGTATTCTGGAATTCCTATTTTCTAAATGTTGCCCATAATTTGTTATGATCCACACAGTCAAATGCTTTTGCATAGTCAATAAAACACAAGTAAACATCGTTCTCGTATGCTTTGCTTTCAGCCAAGATCCATGTGACATCAGCAATGATATCTTCATTGTACATCCTTTTCTGAATCTGCTTTGCGTTACTGAAAGTTCTCTGTAAATATACTGCTGCAACTGTTTTTCCATTATCTTCAGCAAGATTTTATTTGCATGTGGTATTAATGATATTGTCTGGTAATTTCCACATTCTGTTGGATCACCTTTATTTAGAATGGGTACAAATACGGATCTCTTCCAGTCAATTGGCCAGGTAGCTGTCTTCCAAATTTCTTGGTACATAAAAATGAGTGCTCCCAGTGCAGCATCCATTTGTGGAAACATCTAATGGGTACTCTGTCAATTCCTTGAGCATTGTTATTTGCCAATTCCTTCATTGAAGCTTCAACTTCTTCCTTCAATACCATTGGTTATTGATCAAATGCTACCTTCTGAAATGGATGAACATCGACCACTTCTTGTTGGTACGGTGACGCTGTATATTATTTCCATCTTCTTTTGATGATTCTGTATAATTCAATATTTTGTCCATAGAATCTTGCAATATTACAACTTGAGGCTTGAATTTTTTCTTCTGTTCTTTTAGCTTGAGAAATACCTTGCTTGTTCTTCCCTTTTGGTTTCCTAACTCCAGGTCTATGCACATTTCATGATAATAATTGACTTTTTCTTCTCAAGCTGCTCTTTGAAATCTGTTCAGTTCTTTCATCTTGTCATTTCTTCCCTTTGTTTTAGTAACTCTCCATTCTAGGGCAAGTTTCAGAGTCTTTTCTGACACCATTTTGTTTTATTCTTCCTTTCCTATCTCTTCAATGATCTTTTGCTTTCTTCATGGATGATGTTCTTGATGCCATCCCACAGATTTCCTCTGGCTTTTGGTCATTGGTGTTTAATGTATCAAACCTGTTCTTTAGATGGTCTCTAATTTCAGGAGGGATATAATCAAGGACATGTCTTGGCTCTCATGGACTTGTTCTAATT
>NW_006922451.1:15779-16948 GCF_000298275.1 Orycteropus afer afer
AGCAATTTCTTATAATTTAAATGGCATTATAACTTCAGTCATAAAAATTAGGATTTACAGTACAGATATTGTGGGCGGGATACAATTCAATCTGTAAGAATGCTTTTAAGGTTATTTACTTCTATTGTATCTCTGTGCTAGAAATACTGTACAAAAAAAAAAAATAAATAAATAAACCTCATGGCCGTCAAGTTCATACTGATTCATAGTGATCCCTCCATGGGGTAATCTGAATTTTGCACTCAGTGACATGACATTTTTATGTTAGGTGCTGCCAAGGTGGTCCTGACTCATAATGACCCTATGTACAATAGAACAGAACACTGCTTGGTCCTGTACTAGCCACATAATCATTTCTATGTTTGAGCGTGTGGTTGCAACCACTGTGTCAATCCATCTCATTATGGGTCTTCCTTTTTTTCATTGACATTCTATTTAGCAAGCTTGAGGTCCTTTTCCAGGGGCTCGCCCTTCCTGATAATATGTCCAAAAGATGTACAACAAAGTTTCAGCATATTCACTTAGAAGGAGCATTTTGGCTTATGTCTTCCAAGATAGATTTGTTTGTTCTTCTCAGTGCATGGTATATTCAATGTTCTTCACAAACACCATACTAGTGACATCACATTAGTAGGTTCAAATTAGGCATAGTGCATAAAATTACCAAGATCTCTAGTGGTGTAGTGGTTAATTTTGGGGGCTGCTAATCCAAACGTTGGTTGTTTGAACATAGTAGGTGTTCTGCAGAAGAAACTTGAAGCAGTCTGCTTCTGTAAATATTTACAGCCTTGGAAACCCAATGGGGGTCACTATGAGTTTGCATCAACTCAATGACCATGAGTTTGCTTTGAGTTTGAGCATATTTATTGTTGTTGTTGTTGTTATGTACCATTGAGTTGGAGCTGACTCATAGTGACCCCTCCTTGGGTTTTTGAGGCAGTATCACTACAGAAGTAGATTGTCCAACCTTCTTTCTGAGGAGTGGCTTGTGGGTTTGAACCACCAGCTTTCTGGTTAGCAGTCAAGTGCCTTAGGCATTTACATGATATAAATTGATTTAAAAAATCATGAGTCAAAACATGATATATTGTTTTGTTGAATCTTTAAACTTAAGAGTGTGTTGGAGAAATGTTAGGATTGCACATGAAACAAATCTGTATCTACAGCTG
>NW_006922451.1:17857-18999 GCF_000298275.1 Orycteropus afer afer
TTCTCCCATGATTGTTCTCTCCAAGAAGAGTATCTACTTGAGGTAAATGTTCAACTCATATGCCTGTCTTTTGTTTGGCTGGAAACCACAAGTGTGGGTTTAATTCCAGATCTGAAGGGCAGCTAGGGGCCATAGTCTCAGTGGTTCCACCAGGATCTATTGGACAAGCAAATCTGGTCCCCCCCTCCTTTTTTTTTTCTCCAAATGATTTTGAGTTTTGTTCCACATTGTTCTCTCTCTCTTTGGATATCAATCTTAATGCATTCCCTTCCATTTTTTACAACTCCCAATGTTCATAGATTCATATCTGTACATTCCATGTTCCTATAATTAATTGCTATTTGCAGCTGTTTTTTCTCACTTTGAGTCGTGCCCCATAAGCAAATGGAGGTCCTAAAACTTTATCCCATCAACATCATTAAGGCTGACTCTACTGTGAGGAGGCAAGTCATCCTCAGTCATATTTTGAGTGCCTTCCGACCTGATGCACTCATCTTTCAGCACTATGTAAGACAATATTTCAAGGTTATCCATCAAGTTTTCCAGTAATATATCAGGAAGTGTTTCACTACTATTCATAAAGTTTTCACTGGTCAATTTTTCAAGAAGTGGATGGCCTTTTTCTTCTTCTGAGTCTGTCTTAGTCTGGAAGCTCTGCTGAACCCTGTCCACCACAGGTGATACTGATGGTATTTGAAATATGGGAGGCATAGTCTCCAGTCTCATGGCAACACACAAGTCACCACAGTAGGACAAACTGATGGGTGAGTAATGACGAAAACCATTACTTTCCAAATATTTTACCCCATTTTCCAATCATCTATGCTTGCCTTAGTTATCTAGTGCAGATAAAATTAAAGTATCACAAGTGGAAGGCTTGTGATTAAAATAAAATAACTTTATTTTGTCACAGTTTCACAGGCTAGAAGTCTAAATTCAGGGTGTGCGTATGCTCCAGGAGAATGCTGTCTCTTTTATCTTTATAGGAAGGATCTTGTCTCTTTGAGCTTCCCCCCATGGGGAAAATTCATGTGCATTGACATATGTCTTCCCCCATCTCTGCTACTCACAAGCTTATTTAATCTTTGGTATATTTCAAAAGAAATTGACTCAAGATATATACTAATAATGTTGAATTAATA
>NW_006922451.1:37735-42457 GCF_000298275.1 Orycteropus afer afer
TTTCTTGGTATGTTTGTTACCATACTATGTTTGGGGAAACAAATTAAGACACTTAAATATTCATTGGAAAGATGTGTATGTGTGTGTGTGTGTGTGTGTGTGTGCATGTGTTTGTAAGTGTGGATAAAAGAGGAAAGATGGCATGAAATCCATGATGATTTGACCATGGAGAGCTGGAGAGTTAATGTAGCTTGTCAAGAGAGAAAAAAAAAATGAGTAATGGGTATGGGTGTAAATAATTTATCATTAGTTTGCAATATATTTAGGGAATTCACACCTGGTGTTTATATATTTGTTCAAAACAAATTATTTTTGAAAATGAAAGGAGAGAGAAAAGGGAAAAGAACTTAAATCAAATGGGGTTGATTGAGTGGTAAGACAAACAGGAACATAACCAGAATATTGGGGATGAGTGGAAATTGAAAAGCCATACTTAGAGCCTTGTCATATCCAGTTAGAAGCTTGCAAGTTTCTTAAGTAATTTGCCTGTATTTTTCAGCAAGCTTGAAATACAAGAGAAGTGGGGGGATTAGGTTGACCCAGTGTTTGCTTTTTCAATCTAGGTAGATGAGGAGAGTCACACATCATTGAAAACACTGAGGAATTAGGGATTAAAGGACAGGACTTTAGTGTCTAGACAAAGGGGAAAAAAGAAAACGGAGAGGGAGAGACATCTGATGTCATAAATGAAGAAGAGCATCCAGGGAGAGTCAAAGAAGAAGGTCAGAGAGCTGTTGCTGTGAGAACAAGAAGGAATAAAAATAAAACATTTCATTAATTGCATTGTGGGTGTTATCTACCTTTCTAGTCCTTAAGAAGCTCTGGTGGTGCAGTGCACAGGCATTTGGCTGCTTGTCTTTATTCTTGGTTTTCCCTCTTAACTTACCCAGACATTTCACATTCTCTCCAGGCTAAGCAGTAAAGGTATTGCACAATTACTCTTTGTATTGGCAAGTAAAAATTTGAATCACTAGAATTATACCCCAGTTGGAAATATAATGATAATGCAAACTCCTATTTAAATAGTTTCTTTTTGTTAAGGCTGATACTCAGGACATTAGGAATTGGTGAAATAACTTTTCCATGCTATTGAAATTTGAGTAATCATTTATATAAGCTTGTATCTTGAGAAGAGAACATTGACTGTACATCTTGAATTTATGTCTATTTTCTGTTTTATTTTCCATAAGAAATGTTCAAGCTAGGAAATATATATGTATGTATGTATGTATGTATTTATTTATTTTTCCCTATACCAGAAACATTAGTTGTTGGCAGAGGTTATGGAAAGATAAAGTTAATTCATATGAAAAATGTATTCTTTTCATTTAGTGTATTTTAAGTTGTTTATACTCACTTTAAGATTCAATTTGATGTATAAAATGTGCTTATATTTTATTCACACTGTAATATGTTGCTGCCTATATTTAATTGTTACATTTAAAATGAACAATAAAAGTTTTGGTGTATGTATATGTACATGTTTAATTCAATGTACGTATATGTATATGTTTAATACATGTAGGTATCTGTTTAAGAGGACACATGTTCTTAAGAAACAATTATGAGAGTTCACAGAATCCAGAAGATGGTGCTGTTTACATTTCTACAGTGCTTTGGAACCGCATAGAAACAATTTATTTCCAATTCAGCCATTGATGGGCTGTAAATTATTGAGCATACCTTCGCAATAGGAATGGATAATGTAGCTTTTCACTTGAGGATTTCACACTTACAAATAATTTGCATAGCATTTCCACATGATATGTTAGAAAATATACTACTTCACAAGCAATCTGACATTAGTGGAACCTGATCAGTTGCAGCAATCCTAGTTATCTTCTGCCAAGAGAACACTCAGATGTGAAAATATATATTAGATGAAAGACCTGTTTAATTTTCTGGTTACTTGTATGGCTATTAAAATTCATTATGCAGACCATTAAAATGATGATGATCCTTATTTAATGGAATGTGAATTTATTCTTCCAAATACTAAGCAGTTTCATAGTAAGTTTTTGTGACATGTTAATTATGTATTATCTGGGCTTTAAAGCTTGAACAAGTTAACAGAGATAAATGGGATACATGGTATAAATATTGTAATGGGTCTATTCTACTTCATCCAAAATTTAGTAATGGATAATGCAGAGAATCTTATATATTTGGGAAAGACCACTACCAGCATTTAGCAAAACTTGCATTTGCAGTGTGTTACGCCTTTTCAAAAAGTCATGGCCTCAAAAGCATACAAAATAATGGAAAATTTAACATGATTTTTTAAACATTTAGCAATAAATTTTATGGAAAGAATAGAGAGAATAACTCTATAAAAGCACACATTTTTAATATATTTTTATACTGAATTGCTGTGTTGATGTAGAGGACTAAATTTGTAATTTTTTTTTTAAAGTATCAATCATAAAGAAACAAATCAAATATCTGTTACCCTCAGGTAACAGATAGAAACTCAGACACATGATGATCCATGTGTGTGAGAGTAGAACTGTGTTCCAAAGTTATCAATGTCTGATTTTTGGAAATTGATCACCAGACTTGTCATCCCAGTTTCCTCTTGGTGGAAGCCAACTGCCAACTTTAAGGTTAGCAGTTGAGCATTTAACTATTTATGCCACACAGGGACAACATATCAATCACAGGAGCATTTATATAAATGGTACTTAAGATTGATGAAAACAAACTCTGTATAACACATACATTTGTTTGTTACATTAATTGAATTATTTAATAATTTCCACATTCTGTTGGATCACCTTTGTTTGGAATGGACATAAATATGGCTTTATTCCGGTGGGTTGACTGCCAAATTTCTTGGCAAAAATGAGAGAACACTTCCAGTTCCCTGTTCATTGAAACATTTCCCTTGGTATTCTGTCAGTTCCTGGAGGCTAATTTTCACCAATGCCTTCAGTGCAGCTTGGACTTTCTTTCAATGCCATTGGTTCTTCATTATATGCCACCTCCTGACAGGGCTGAACATCAACAAATTATTTTTGATACAGTAATTCTGTGTATACCTTCCATCTTCATTTCATACTTGCTGTGTCATTCAATATTTGGTACATACCAAACTAAATACCAAACTCACTACCATTGAGTTGATTATGACTCATATCAACTCCCATTGGGTTTGCAAGGCAGTAAATTTATATGGAAGTAGATAGTCCAGTCTTCCTTCTGCAGAGTGGCTGGTAGGTTTGAACCACCAACATTCTGATTAGCAGTCAAATGCCTTAGGCACTGTGCCACTAGCTCCTTATTTGGTATATGTTGTTGTTGTTGTTATGTGCCATGGATTCAGACCCAACTCAGAGTGCCCCCTCCTTGGGTTTCCGAGGCAGTATCACCATGGAAGTAGATTTCCCAACCTTCCTTCTGATGAGTGACTGGTGGGTTTGAACTGCCAGCCTTCTGGTGAGCAGTAAAGTGCCTTAGGCACTACGTTTATTTGGTACTTAGAATCTTTTAATTTTGCAACTTCAGGCTTGGATATTTTCTTTAGCTGACCAGTATATCAAAAAGGAATGGTCAGAAATGCAAGAGAGACTCAGAGAAAGACATGTAACAAGATATACCATGGCTGATGTCAGATGGACTTGGACAGAAAGCAGAGAATACCAAAAATATGTTTACCTGTGTTTTATTGACTCTGGAATGACATTTGATTGTATGGACCATAATAAATTATGGATGACATTACAAAGAATGAGAATTCTACAACACATAACTGGGTACAAGCAGAACCTGAATATAGACCAAGAGGCAGTCGTTTGAACAGAACAAGGGTATACTACATGATTTTAAACCAGAAAGGTGTGTGTCAGGATTGTACCCTTTCACCACATTTAAGAAATCTGTCTACCACTCATCTTCCAGTTTGTCATGCTGTTGCAGCTTGTGTGTTGCTGTGAGGCTGGAGGCTACAACATCAGTATTTCAAATACAAGCATGGTCACTCATGGTGGACAGGTTTCAGAGGAGCTTCCAGACTAAGACAGACTAAGAACAAGGAAGGGACTACCTGCTTCTCAGAGCATTGGGCAGTGAAAACCTTATGAATAGAAGTTAAACAGTGTCTGCTTCATTACTGGAAAACCTTATAAATAAACCTGAAATATTGTCTAATATAGTGCCAGAATATGAGCCCCTCAGGTTGAAAGGCACTCAAAATATGACTAGGGAAGATCAGCCTCCTCAGAGTAGAGTCAACCTTAATGATGTGGATGGAGTAAAGCCTTCAGGACCTCCATTTGTTAAAGTGGCATGACTCAAACTGAGAAGTAGCTACAAACATCCCCAAAAAATCAGAATGGTGAAGGTCCAACGTATGAATCCAGGAAAATTGGAAGTTGTTAAAAATAAAATGGAGTGTATAAAGATAGATATTGGAGGTCTTAGTGAGCTGAAATTGACTGGTTTTGGCCATTTTTAATCATACAAACATATGAGCTCCTATGCCGAGAATGAAAAACTGAACTGGAATAGCGTGGCATTCATTGTCACTAAGAATGTCAGCCCCAGGGTTACAGGTGAGGAGAGACAACTTATGGACGCCCAAAGTAGCAGGTGGGAAGAGCAGTAGAAAGAGTATTAAAAGACAGGGAAGCCAGAGAGAAGAGCAATCAGCCGAAGGGATTAGGTGAAGAGAGGAAACTCAGGCCCGCCTGGAGCAGCAGGCCGGAAGAGCAGGAGAAAGGGGAT
>NW_006922451.1:45388-53595 GCF_000298275.1 Orycteropus afer afer
GACAAGGATGTGTAAAAATCTATCCTGAAGTTCAATGCTGTCAGTGATAGAACAATATCCAGACATCTCAATGAAGACCAATTAATACTACTATTATTCAAATGTACACACCAATTACCAAAGAAACACATGAAGAAATTTAAATTTTTCAACAACTTCTGCAGTCTAAAATTGATGATACATGCAATCAAGATGTGTAGACTATTGCTAGCAATTGCAATGAAAAAGTTGGAAACAAACAAGATTAACCAGTACTTGGAAAATAAGGCCGTGGAGTTAGAAATGACTCTGAAATTCACATGACAGAATTTTTCAAGACCAACAATTCATTGCAAAAACCTTTTTCCAATAACATAAGCAAGGGATATACATGTGGACTTCACCAGATGGAATACATAGAAATCAGGTGGACTACATCTGTGGAAAGAAGTGATAGGGAAGCTCAATATCTTTAGCCAAAACAAGTCCAGGAGCAGCCTGTGGAACAGTCTTATATTCAAGTTCAATTTGAAGCTGAAAATAATTAAAGCATTTCCACGAGAGCCAGGATATGGCCTTGGTTACATCCCACCTTGATTTAAAGACCCTGCAAAGAGTATATTTGAAGCATTCAGCATTAATGACCCCAAACCAGAGGAATTGTGATATGAAATCAACAACATCATCCATGAAGAAAGCAAAAGGTCATTAAAAAAGTCAGAATAGGAAGAGAAGACCAAAATGAATGTCAGAAGAGACTCTGAAACTTGCCCTTGAATGGAGAGTAGCTAAAGCAAATGGAAGAAATGACAAGATAAGAAAGCTAAACAGAAGACATCAAAGAGCATCTCCACAAAACAGAGTAAATTATTATAATGAAGGGTGCAGAGACCTGGAGTTAGGAAACCAAAAGGGAAGAACACACTTGGCATTTCTCAAGCTGGAAGAACTAAGGAAAACAAATTAAGCCTTGAGTTGCAGTATCAAAAGATTCTTTGGGAAATATATTGAATGATGCAGGAAACATCAAAAGAAGATGGAAAGAATACACAGAATCACTGTATCAAAAAGTATTGGTCAATGTTCATCCATTTCAGGAGGTGGTTTATGATCAAGAACCAATGGTAATGAAGGAAGAAGTGAAAGCTGCACTGAAGGAAGTGGTGAAAAACAAGCCTCTAGGTATTGATAGAATACCCATTGAGATATTAAAACAAATGGATGCCCTGTTGGAGGCACTCATTCAGCTGTGCCAAGAGATTTGGAAGACAACTATCTGGCCAATGACTGGATAAGATCCATATTAGTACTCATTCCAAAGAAAGGTGATCCCATAAAATGTGGAAATTATCAAACTATATCATTAATATTGCATGTAAGTAAAATCTTACTGGAGATAATACAAAAATGGTTACAGCAGTATATTGACAGGGAACTTCCAGAAATGCAAGTTGGATTTAGAGGAGGATGTGGAATGAGGGATATCATTGCTGATGTCAGATGGTTCTTGGCTCAAAGCAAAGAATAGCAGAAAGATGTTTACATGTGTTTTATTGACACTCGATTGTGTGGATCATGACGAATTGTGGATAATTTTGAGAAGAACGGAATTTCAGAACACTTAATTGTGCTCATGAGCTCATGAGGGACTTGTACATACACCAGGAAGGCTGTCATTCGAACAGAACAAGGGGACACTGCATGGTTTAAAATCAAGAAGGGAGTTTGTCAGGGTTGTATCATTTCACCATACTTATTCAATCTGTATGCTGAACAAATAATCAGAGAAGCTGGACTATGTGAAGAAGATCATGTCATCAGGACTGGAGGAAGACTCATTAACAATCTGCCATATGCAGATGACACAATCTTGCTTGCTCCAAATGAAGATAACTTGAAGCACTTACTGATGAAGATTAACGTCTACAATCTGCTGTGTGGATTACACCTCAACATAAAGAAAAAGGAAATCCTCACAACTGGATTAATAAGTAACATAAAAGGAGAAAAGATTGATATTCCAAAATTTTCTTTTTACTTGGATCCTCAAGCAATGCTCATTGAAACAGCAGGCGCGAAATCAAAGAATGTTTTCCATTGTAAAAATCTGTTGCAAAAGACCTCCTTAATGTGTTAAAAAGCAAAAATATGAGTCACTATAAGAACAAAAGTGCCTCTGGTCCAAGCCTTGATATTTTCAATAGCCTCATATGATGGCATACTGCCTAAGGCATTTGACTGCTAACCAGAAGGCTGGCGGGTCAAACCCACCAGCCACTCCTCTGAAGGAAGGTTGGGCAATCTACTTCCATAGTGATACTGCCTTGGAAACACAAGGAGGGGTCACTGTGAGTCGGAATGGACTCGATGGTAGTGAGTTTGTTTTGCTTTTTATGTCTCTGTAAACTCAGGACAGCATAATGAAGTAAGCACGTGACATTAATAAAAAAAAAAAAAAAAAAAAAAAAATCCCTGTACAGCTTGTGGAAGACCTAGGGGCAAGATCTCTTTAAA
The DNA here is from genome assembly GCF_000298275.1 of Orycteropus afer afer. Lineage (NCBI taxonomy): Eukaryota > Metazoa > Chordata > Mammalia > Tubulidentata > Orycteropodidae > Orycteropus > Orycteropus afer. Next base: position 47,882 of record NW_006922451.1, read on the forward strand.
ACTGAGATAATGCAGGCTTTTAGTGGGAGATGCCCTCTTTCCAAATGACTTCGTTGTTCTTTTTTTCTGAGCCACAATAAACTTAATTCAACAATTAGTATCTCATTTCATTTTCCTAGATCCTTTTCCCAAAAGTAGTTCTAAGATTTGCCTGCAGCAAAAATTAAGGATTATAGTTGCAGCTGGATTTCCTGATGACTGTAATTTAGGTAAATAGTTACTGCTTCTGGAAATATAATTGGGTTTGTTTGTGCTCTTTGATAAGTTCTTTGTTTAACTAATTTGCAGTTGCTATGACTTTTCTAGAATTTATAACTTCAAAGTTTCTGGAGATATGTATATATTCTTTTGAATATTAGAGGAAAAACCAAAAAAAAACACTGTTTTTAGAAAAATGATGTTCTAATAGTTTCCAATGGTTAAAACAATTTACCAAAAGTAAATTATTTGGAAATGAAATGAATTAATTAATTTAATAAAAACATTTGATCTGATCAATCTTTCCCTTGTACCAGAAATACTTCCCTTTACTGTACGATTTTGCATTTTCATATCCTCCACTGATCATATATTTTTAAACTAAAAACCAAATATTTTTCAAAATATTGCTGTCTCCAAAGGAAGGAATTTTGCAGAAACCAGTTGCAGTAGTTAATTCAGTCCTAGTAAACTGTTTCATGATGCAATCCCTGAATAGTTTTCCCTTTCTTCCTTAGTATGGATAGTTTCATAGATTTGGTTCGCTCGATCCTATTTGAAGAAAAGTGCATACATAACACAATTCGCGTAATTTTTGAACTGGCTCTCTCTTCACAAAATTGTGGGAAGTCCACTGGAGCACATAGTTGTCTTAGTAGTTAGGTGCTGTGGAGTTGGTTCTGACTCATAGCAACCCAATAAATAGCACAAGGAAACACAGCTCGGTCGGGCGCCATCACCACAATCTTTGCTTTGCTTTCTTTGAGCCTTCCTCTTTTTTGCTGCCCCTCTGCATTCTGAAGCATGGTATCCTTCTGCAGGGACTGATGCCTCCTGACGATGTATCCAAAGTACATGAGATGAAGGCTTGTCATTCTCGCACCTAAAGGGCATTCTGGTACATCCAAGAGAAATTTAGCTGTGCTTCTGGCAGTTGGTGGTATCTTAAATCCTCTTTGCCAACACTAGAATTAAAAGATGGCAATTCTTGAGGCTCTTTATTCATTCTCCAGATTTCACATGAATATGGGAGCTGCTTCCTACTCATAGAGGCTGCATGTATGAAGCCATGAAGCATTGCTCCTTCCTGGGCCACCCTCACAATCTTGACTCTACTTGAGCCCATCGTCACAGCCACTGTGTCAATCCTTCTCGCTGAGGGCTTTATTTTATTTTATTTTTCCCGAGCCTTTATTTACCAAGCATGATATTCTTCTCCAGGGATTGATCCCTCCTGGTAACGTGACCAAAGTACAAGAGCTGAAGTTTTGTCATCCTCTCTTCTAAGGAACATTCTGATTGTATTTCTTCCAAGAGAGATTTGTTTGTTTATTTAGCAGTTCATGTACATTAAATATTCTTTACTAATGTTAAAACTCAAATATATCAATTATTTTGTGATCTCCTTTATTCACTTTCGATCTCTCACAAGGAGTTGAGGTTGAAAGTATTGAAATACTATGACTTGAGTCCGGTGAATCTTGGTCTTCAAATCAACATCTTTGCTTTTTAAAGGGAGATTTTGCATCAGTGTTCTCGATGCAGTACATCACTTAATTTCTTGATTGCTACTTCTATGAGAATTTTTTCCAGATCTAAGTAAAATGAAATCCTTGAAAACTTCAGTGTTTTCCTTGATCGTGATATGGCTTATTGGCCAGTTTTGAGATTTTGGCTTTAACGTAAACTTTAAATGGACTTGTTCTGGGGGAAAAAAAAAGAAAAAGAAAAAAAAGTGATTTGTGTTCTTTGTCATATACCTATGGCCAAGTGTTACATGTTCTTTAATGTAAAATGGAAATATAACTTTTTGGGAGGAATAGAGAATCATAGACTTAATGCCTCATCTAAGATATCATAATGTTTTAGTATGTGAGTTGATTGACTCACATAAATTTTATAATTTAGCATTTATTTCCTATCTGTGAAATGTTTCATATCTTATTTTATGTTTTTTTTCCAGTTTTACTCTGAGATGATGTCATTAAATCCTTTTCTCCCCTTAGTTTATATGTAGTGACATGCATAAGAATTTAAGATGAATTTTCAAAATATGCAATGGCTATGATAAATGAACTCAGCCTCTTTGCACCACCATGGTGTGTGTGTGTGTGTGTGTGTGTAAATGGGCAATATCTCACATATTGTCTCACCAATTTGTTTTTAAACAAGCCTTGTCTAGCTCACTCTTTTTTTTCTTTTTTTTTAATTTGTTTATGCTTCCAGGTAAGATTTCATGAAGAGACGGTTTCAAAGCTTAAAAAAAAAGCACTTGCTCCACGATATTAATACAAATGGAACATCACAAGTGCATTCAAGTGTTTCCTTTCTCATTCAGCATTGTAAAAAATTATTCCTGAACACTAGCTGGCTTTTCTTTTGTAACATATGCTTTATCTTTTCTATTCAATTATTCATAGTATCCTAAGGACCACTTTCAGTATAAAATAGTATCTACGGGAGGTAAAAACAGCAAGCAATGTATTTCTGGATGAATTGGAAGCAAAGGTCTGTTTAGAAATTTAAATGTATGTGGTCAACGTAGAGGATGATATGTGCACCTACTGGATACCTCTTCTGCCTAGTAGCTTTTTATAGTGCCCACATTAAGCTTCTGATTTTCTTTCTGAATTTTTTTTTAGTTTCCTCTTATGTCCAATTTAATGTAATATCACAAAATTTGCTACCAGTTAAAGGCATTACTTCTGAGTACATTTTTCTGTGTATATTCTTTAGTTATCAGTATAACTAACATTTGGTTTTTGACCATCAATTTAAAGAAAAGTGAGTTTCTCTTTTCCTCAAAACCCTAAAAATATTTTGCGAAATGTTTGCAACCTTTCCTCTGCTTTTCATCAGATAAAGTCCTGCCCTTATCAACATTTTCATTGCCTATATATTAAAAGTTTGCATTTTAATTTTTCACTGTAAATTGTAGAAAAATGTTATAACTGCAACACATGTACCTGCCTCTCAAAATGCAATTTATAGATTTTTACATGAATCAAATTGATTTTTCTTACAGATACACCAATACAGGGGAGCTCTGGTGGTGTAGTGCCTAAGGCATTTGACTGCTAACCAGAAGGCTGGTGGTTCAAACCCACCAGCCACTTCTCAGAAGGAAGGGTGGGCAATCTACTTCCATAGTGATATCGCCTCAGAAACCCAAGGAAGGGTCACTTTGAGTTGGGTCCAACTCCATGGTAGTACGTTTATTTATCTATTTATTTATTTATTCAATATAAATACAGTTAATTAAGGTAAACTTCTCACCAATCAGAGTTCTCAAATCTTATATACATATTCATTTTATCGTAGGTTATTTCATTGTTTTATTATCATTAATTTTTATCAAATCAAGTCTCTCTTCAAAAAGGAAAATTTGAATTTAAAAACAAGCCATAGGGAAAACCCACAGAAGACATCGTTTATACAGCCACTTCATTATAAGTCAACTTGTACAAACCACAGCCTGTAAACAAATACCTAACTAATATCATAATATAGTTTTTTTGCTTGTTTATTTGTTTTGTTTTTCTTAAAGCCTTATAGAAATTGGCAGTGATTATTTCTGTATCCATGAATGAGCTCTAAGGAATATAAAATATGTGTGGCTAGTCAACCTCCTTATCTTAAAAGAAGAACAATTTGAATCTCTGAGATTTATCTCCCCACCCTTGCCTCTACCTCCAGAATTCCACCTTTACTGGTAAGGTGACTGGAGACAAACATATCATTTTTGAGGAAAAGATTCTGTCCCAAAATATTGATGAAAACAGTTCAGAGAATCACACAAATATTAGAAAATGCAAGACTCTGATCTGTCTAGTTCAGTGTGCATATTTGTGTGTGCATGTCATGTGGACTCCAGAAGTGTTACGGAAAACCTAAGGATAAATTATATGTCACTGAAGTGTTTCTGAATCATATCACACACTGATGTCTGGGTCAGTAATGAACTGCTCCTGAAAGACTTTCTTTTATCCTGGGCATATAAACCCTTCACATTGAAGTAAAAGTTTTGGGTGGCCCTTTGCAGAGATCCTGACATATCTTTTGATGTGCACATCACATAAGAGAGATATAACAGGAAAAAAATAAGCTAAAATTTTCCAAGGAACAAGATGTTGATGAAATAAAACTTAAAATAAAAATGTGTAATTAAGAATAAGTGTTTTCTTAGTAATATTAATCCTACAGACAATAAATGTGTCTATCAGAGCAGTGGAATTCTAGCCCCATCTAGAACTGAAATGTTTTTATTTGTCATTGATTCATTTCTGACTTATGGCTACCCCATGCAACAGAACAAAATATTGCCCAGTCTTGTCCCAGCTAGAGGTCAATCCCAGATATGCTACTGCCAAGCTAGACAGTACAAATAACACAGCTGGCTGGTAACTGAAAGTCTGGAGTTTGAGTATACACAGGGACCTCTTGGAAGAAAGGACTGATGATCTATTTTAAAAAAATCAGCCATTGAAACCCCTATGGAGTAGATTTCTATTCAGAAAATCATGGAATTTCCATGATTCAAAGTAGTAATCAACTCTACAGCAATTGGTTACTGTTAGCTGTACAATCATAGGCAAATTGTTTCAACTCATCTGTGCAAATTTCCCTTACCTATCAAATAAAGATAATAACAAGTGTTCATTCACAAATTGTTCTGGGGAATTCATATATTAAAATGCATAATTATGAAGTTGAAATAATGATTGGCCATTTGAAATTCTTTAATGAAGTTTGACTATTTTTATGATTTAATAAAGAAAAGAGACATACTTTGGTTATAGTGGAAATGAAGATAGAAAAGTTCATGAAAAGAAAGATTTTCCATTTTTTTCCATGTCTAGAGTCCATGACTTCTCCTTTCTACTGGCTTCGTAATCTGCATTTGTCTTATTTAATTCTCTGTGGACTCACTTTCTTTGCCTAATCATAATTCCTCTATAAAGAGATTAATCCCTTTCCAACAGCTCAAACTAAAACTACGCTCACTGCCTTGAGTTAATTCAAACTCATAGTGGCCACTACGGGGTTTCTAAAGCTGGGATTTTTTATGGAAGTAAATTGTCCCATATTCCTTCCATGGAGTGGCTGGTGGGTTTAAACCTCTGACCTGGTTAGCAGTCATAAACCTTATCCACTATGCAACCACAGCTCCTTTCCCTATATGGCTATATGACTATGGCTAAATACAATATAGACTAAATACTTTTAGGCCAGGTTCGCAAGTGTTGGAATACCTAATTAAATATGGTGAATTGTTACAATATGAAATTTTGAGCCAGACTATATGTGAGTCTGATTTGAAAAATCATAGTTGAATCAAAGAAATAAGAATTCTTATCAAGTACTCCAAGATATTTCAATGCCAGTAATCTACCAACTGACAACCATATGATCTACTATGCAGGGAATGACAGTTTGAAAAGGAATGGCGTGGCATTCATCATCACAAAGGATGTTTCAAGATCTGTCCTGAAATACAATGCTGTCAGTGATAGGAT
>NW_006922451.1:55835-58011 GCF_000298275.1 Orycteropus afer afer
GGAGGAAGTGCAGCCAGAATGCTCCTTGGAAGCAAGAATGGCCAGACTTCATCTCACCTATTTTGGTCATGTTGTAAGAAGGGACCATTCCCTGGAAAAGAATGTCATGCTTGTTAGGGTGGAGGGTCGACGAAAGAGGGGGAGGCCTTCAACAAGATGGATTGACATGGTGGCTGCAATGATGGGTTCAAGTATAGCAGGGTTTGTGGGGCTGGCGCGGGATTGGGCAGTGTTTTGTTCTGCTGTACATGGGGTTGCTATGAATCAGAAACAACTCCACGGCACTTAACAAAAACAACAACAAATCTACCAACTACCTGTTGAGAACAACTAGACAACAAATACTCCATCTCTTAGTTAAAATCATTTAAAAACAGAATCTACTTCACTGATCCAAGACTATGTAACAATTCACATTACTCAGTATACCATTTGTTCCTAAATAATTATGATCTAATAGGGAGTGAGTGGTGTACTAAAATGTTTTTATTTACCATTGTGTCATCTCTGACTCATGAGTACTTCTTACACAACAGAACAAAACATTGCTCAGTCCTGAACCATCTTTACAACCACTGGTAAACTCAAGTCAGTCCTTATAAACACTGCACATTTTGACTGCTTTCCACCCTAGAAGGCTCATTTTCCGTTGCTGTTGTTTTTGTGTGTGTGCCATCAAGTTGTTTCTGACTCATGGCAGCCCTACAGGGCAAAGCAGAAAAGTGGAACTGCCTCCATAGTGTTTTCTAGACAGTAAATCTTTCTAGGAGATCACTAGTTCTCTCCTTCTGAAGAGTTTCTGACCTTGTTTATAGTCATTGTGCCACCAGAACTCCTTCCTTTACCAATATATGAGAAGTATTCTATTGAGTGACATAAGGTTTTCACTGGCTAATTTTCAGAAGTAAATCACTGGTATTTCCCTCCTAGTCTGTCTTAGACTGGTACCTCTACTGAAATCTGTGTACCATGAGTGACCTTGTTGGTATTTGAAACACTGGTGGGTGATAAAACTTACGGTATCATAGCAACACTCTAGCCAGCACAGTAAGAAAAACATACTCTCCCAAGCCTCTCAGTTTGTCTTACTAGTACTTTGTTTTGATTATTGTTATTAGATGCCATGAAGGTGGTTCTCACTCATGGTGACCCTGTGTGCAACACAATGAAACACTGCCTGGTCCTGACCCAGCCAGACAATCACTCCTGTGCTTGAGCCTATGGTTGCAGCCACTGTGTCAGTCCATCCTGTTGAAAGTCTTACTCCCTTTTGCTGACCTTTACTTTACCAAGTGTGATACACTTCTCCAGGGACTGGTCACTCCTGATAACATGACCATAACACTAGAGATGAAGTCTTACCAACTTCACCTTTAAGGAACATTCCAGCTATTCCTTTCAAGACAAAGTTGTTTATAGTCTTGGCAGTCCATGGTATATCCAATATGCTTCACCAACACCATAATTTAAATGCATCAATTATTTTTCAGTCTCCTTTATTTATTGTCCAACTTTCAAATGCACATGAGGTGATTGAAAATATGATGCCTTGCATCAGCTGAACCTTCTGATTCAAAATGACATATTTGTTCTTTAACACTTTAAAGATATAATTTGCAGCAGATTTGCCCAATGTAATGCATCTATATAGTTTGAGCTGTTGACTTCTGCTTCTATGGACATTGATTCTGAATCCAAGTAAAATGAAACTCTTGAAAACATCCATCTTTTCTTTATTTGTCATGATGTAGCTTATTGGTCCAGATGTGAGAATTTTTGTTTTCTTTATGTTGAGGTATAATCCATAATGATCTTCATAATCAGAATGCTTACCCAATTTCATCATTTGGCTTGTATGATAAACTAATCACAATAAAACTAATCCTCGATAAAAAAAGACAACATAAAATCATGTCTGCTCACTGGATCTAACTTGAATATTTTGAAGAGGCCACACTTTCTTCTTGATGTCCATGACTGCTGTGTTCTGCAATAATCTTTGCAAGATATGTAGTTAACATGTTCATATCCAAGGAAATTTAAATAAGAAAATAAACAGAATAAAAATCAGTATGTCTAATGTTGGGAGCTCTGGTAGCATAGTGGCTAAGACACTTGCCTGCTAACCAGACGGCTGGCGGTTCAAACCCATGAGCCACTCCTCGGAAGGAAGGTT
>NW_006922451.1:59218-59643 GCF_000298275.1 Orycteropus afer afer
ATTGTAGAATGAAGCAATGTGATTTATTTGACAAACTTAATCTTCTCTCCATTTATTGTGCTCATTGGTCCAGCTGTGAGGATTTTTGTGTTCTTTATATTGAGATGTAATCCATACTGCAGACTGTATTCTTCAACCTTCATCAGTAAGTGCCTCAAGTCATCCTCATTTTCATCAAGCAATGTTGTATCATCTGCATAACTTAGGTTCTTAAGGTTTCTTCCTCCAATCCTGATGCTATGTTTTTCTTCATATAGTCCAGCTTCTCGAATTATTTGCTCAACATATAGATTGAATAAGTGTGGGGAAAGGATACAACCCTGACACACTCCCTTCTTGATTTTAAACCATGCAGTGACCCCTTGTTCCATTCAAAAGACAGCCTCGTGGTCAAGGTACAGGTTCCTCATGAGTACAATCAAGTG
>NW_006922451.1:61709-62894 GCF_000298275.1 Orycteropus afer afer
TGGCCAAAACCAGTCCATTTCAGCTCACTAATGCTGAGGATATCAATCTTTATGCGTTCCATTTCATTTTTGACAACTTCCAATTTTCCTAGATTCATACTTCATACACTCCATGTTCTGATGATTAATGATGTCTGCAGCTGTTTCTCTTCAATTTGAGTGGTGCCACATCAGCAAATGGAGGTCTGAAAAGCTTTACTTTACGCATATGGGTAAGGCTGGGTTTACTCAGATGATGTAACTCTTTCCCAGTCCTATTTTGAGAACCTTCTAAACTAACCAGACTATTCATAAAGTTGCATGGTAATGTTTGAAACAGTGTTTCTTTGCTATTCATAAGGTTTTCCCTGGTCAATTCTTTGAGAAGTGGATGGCCTCTTCCTTCTTCCTAGTCTGTCTCAGTCTGTAAGCTGATCTGATAGCTGTGCACCATGTGCATCCTGCTGTGTTTGAAACACCAGTGGCTCAGCCTCAAAACTCACATCAACACCTCACCACAGTAGGACAAACCGACAGACACATTTGTCTCCCTGTTGTAAACCTCTCATACCACCCTTACCTGGGTCCCTGCGGCTGACTCCTCCTCTGTCCAGGTTCCTGGTTTGTAATCCCCTTTTATCCTGCTCCCCCACCCTGCTCCTTTGGGAAGGCCTGCATTCTCTCTCCTCACCTGGATCCAGTCACTAGGTCTCACATTTCTCCTTAATTTATGGACCAAGACTGATGTGTTTGATTTCTTAATACCCAAATAGGAAATCACTTTCCCCTTATCTCTTTCTAACGTTCATGAACTATTTTACTTCCAATTCAGAATCTTACCTGTTTTACAATGAAGGCAGTGAAAATATCTATCAATTAAAAAGATATTGCTAACCATAGTATTGTTATCTAATTTTGGCCCTGACCAAGACCATTACAATACATTAAAGTATTTAGGGAAATACTTGAATGATCCAGATTTCAGGCCAATGAGTTCTTTGGATATTGGCCATATGTCAAGGCTTTCCTTTTCTACAAAAACAGGATTGGCAAACTGTCAGTAGTGGTTCTGCACTTTAGAACTCCAGGACTCTCAGTACATCATTACTAGGGGGAACAGGTACATGTGAGAGCAAGGGAAATAAAGGGATACATACAATTATTACCAGATCCTTACTATGCTTCTCTTTGCCCAAAGGAACTATG
>NW_006922451.1:64124-82465 GCF_000298275.1 Orycteropus afer afer
TAGCAGATAATTATCCAATTAACTTGCATTTGTTCTCCTTCAAGATTCATTCAAAGTCCATATATGGAAGACCAAAAACCAGTTGCTGTCACTGATTCAGGGGAACTCTATTTCTTTAGAGTAGAAAGTCACTCAACAGGGATTTTCCAAAGGTTGGGCATTTAGAAAGAAGATGATCAGTTCTCTCTTCTGAGGCACATATAATTGGATTGAAACAATTATTTTTTCCGTTAATAGCAGAGCACTTATTCTTTTTTGCCAGGTAGTGAGTGCTATTTGAAAGGCAACAGCTTTGAATTTGACTAAGAAATAATACACTGTAATGAGCTACTATTGTCAGCTGCCAGCAAGTCAACTCCCATTCACTGAGACCCTACAAACAACAGAATGAAACTGCCTGGTCCTGTGCCATCCTCACAGTACCTGCTATGTTAAAGCCTATCATTTCAGCCACTGTGTCAATCCGTCTGTTTGAGGGACTTCTTTTCACTGACCTTCCACTTACCTAGCATGATATCCTTCACTGGGGCATGGTCCCTCTAACAACATGACCAAAGAAGGTGAGAAAAACTCTGGGTATTCTCCCTTCCAAGAAGCATCTGGCTGCCCTTCCTCCAGGACAGATATTTTCATTCTTCTAGGAGCCCATAGTATTTCCAGTATTCTTCACCAACTGGAAAATTCAAAGTATCAATTATTCTTCAGTCTTTCTGATTCATTGTTCAGCTTTCTTATGCACATGAAACAATTGAAAATACCATGGCTTGGGTTAGGAGCATATTTAGTCTTCAAAGTGACATCTTTGCTCCTTGACACATTAAAGAGATCTCTTGCAGCTCATTTGCACCATACAACATTTTATCTAATTCCTTGGCTGATGCTTCTACAGGTATTGATTGTGGATCCCAGTAAAATGAAATCTCTGGCATCTTCAAACTTTTCTCCATTTATCCTGATGTGGCTTATTGGTCCAGTTTTGAGGATTTTTGTTTCCTTTAAGTGGAATTGTAATCCATACTGAAGACCGTAGTCTTTCATCAGTTAGTGCTTCAAGTTATCTTTATTTTCAGCAAGCAAGGTTACATCATCTGCACATTGCAGGTTGTTAATGGTCTTCTTGCAATTCTTGCACCATGCTCTTCTTAATATAGTCCAGTTTCTTGGATTATTTGCTCGGCATATAACTTGAATAAACATGGTGAAAGGATACAACTCTGACACACACTGGTCCTAATTTGAAACCACACAGTATCCCCTTGCTCTGTTCGAACCACAGTCTCTTCATCTTGGTGTAAGTTCGTCACAAGCACAATTAAGTGTTTTGGAATTCCCATTCTTCACAAGGTTACATAATTTGTTATGATCCACACAGTCAAATGACTTTCATAGTCAATGAAACACAGGTCTTTCTGGTATTCTTTACTTTCACTCATGATCCATCTGACATCAATAAGTATATCCTTCATTCCATGTCCTTTTAATGCCTTTGCCTGCTAACATAGGGTTAGTAATTTAGCTTCACAAGGGACTCCTTAAGACAAAGATGAGGCAGTATGTTTCTGTAAAAAGTTCCAGCCATGGAAACTCTATGAGACTGTACTACTCTGTCTTACATGGTCACTATGCAGCAGAATCAAATCACTGCCAGTGAGTTTGTTTTTGCCTTTTTTTTTTTTTGCTTTTTTGTTCAATTGGATGCTTAGATATAAGAGAAATTGGCCTGATATTTGGAAGGTGCAAGTGATACAGCAGCCATTTGGCCATAAATGTATGGGCAGAGTGTTAGGTGCTAATGCAATGTGTATAATATGCAACTGATTTAATGGTTCATGTTGTTATTATGGGTCATATGTGAACTCCTAGATCATTCATCTCTTGCCAGAGTCTTCCTTTAGCTTCTCACAGAACTGGAAAAAGTATATGTGTAGCCCTTTAGTGAGGGAAGCACCTTCTTCTACACATAATCCATATCATCAAAGTTAGAGTTGATAGAGGGATATGGTATCTGTCTGTCCTCATGGATTTTAGTTTGTCTCTTTTGGTTCCAGTTTGTCCTGGTCTGTTACAGTTTTTCATTGAAGGTTCTGGTTTGTTCTTATAAGGTCCAGTGTTCCTTATGGGCCCCAGTTTGTCATCTACTCATATCCCCTACTTCATAACCAGCTTTCTTCCTAACTGTTGATCTAATGACCTACAGAGTTATGCCTACCATCCAACAGAGAAGAAACTGACCTGCCCTAGATTTCCTCAGAGGTTCCTAAATTATGTAAAATCTACACTCTAAAATAAATGTCTTACTATGCATCCTTCATAGAGATTGTATTTTACTAGATCTCTGGTGGCACAATACTTAAGCAGTTGGCTGGTAATTAAGAGGCTGGGAGCTCAGGTAGTGTAGTGCCTAAGGTACCTGACTGCTAACCAGAAGTCTGGTGGTTCAAACCCACCAGCCACTCCTTGGAAGGAAGATGGGACAATCTACTTTTGTAGTGATACTGCTTCAGAAACCCAAGAAAGGATTGCTATGAGTCAGGTCTGACTCAACAGCAAACAACAACAACAATAATTCAATCTCACCAGCCCACTTTGCAGGAGAAAGATGTTGTGATATGCTTCTGTAAAGATCACAGCCTTGGAAATCCCACGAGACAGTTGTACACTTTTCTATACGGTCACTGTGGAATGTATTTGACTACACTAGGTTAGGTTTTTGTTTTTCACTAATCAAATCTAAACTTATTATATCCCTTTCTTAATAGTTTCCTTGTAATAATTTTCTCACATATGCCCCCACTAGAGATTAGCATAACTCCCCATATTTACTTACATATTAATCAAACTATCAGCTTCCTTGTTGACTTCAACTACTGTGTTTCCCTCCATTACTTTTGGCCTTAATCTTTGTGATTTCAGTGCTCACATAATTATTCCTTCAAGTCTTGGGCATTGAATTCCTTGACACATTCATTGATATTATAGTCCCAATGATCTTATGTTGTTGTTGTTGTTGTTGTTTGCCGTCGAGTCGGCCCCGACTCATAGCGACCCCTCCTTGGGTTTCCGAGGCAGTATCACTACGGAAGTAGGATTGCCCAACCTTCCTTCCGAGGAGTGGCTGGTGGGTTTGAACCGCCAGCCTTCAGGTGAGCAGTCAAGTGCCTTAGGCACTATGCTACCCGAGCTCCTAATGATCTTATAGCCTAGCCTAATTATTCTCATGTTTCTTTTCACTTTACTCACTCTCAATAATCTCAATTTCAAGCAATTGAACCACCACCTGAGTTCTATTTTATATTCTGGTTTCAACAAACAAACAACCCTGACACATTCAACACTTTGGCAGTAATATATTTTTATTATTCTTCATCTTCAGTATGTAGATATTTATGTACCCATCTAGAAAATCTCAAAAGAGACTTTACACATCTTCGGATAAGAGGTATCTTGCTCTTACATCCTTACTTGGAATGTGTCTGAAAAAAGCTATCTCACATTCTATTTCTGATTTGCACCTATAGAAAAACACAATTCTGGTCTCTCATTTTATTTTGAATTTGTGAGCCCTAATTTTTAGTGATCCCATAACTTTACCCTAAAGTTGCATGATATCTATATCTATATCTATATCTATATCTATATCTATATCTATATCTATATATTCCAATTCAATGCAGACTAACATTTCATGAATCTCTTTCACTCTGTCTTCTCTTCCTTCAATTTTTCAATTTTTCAATATCTTATCTCCTGTTCTTATTCTCCTTTGGTGGCTTTTCCTCTCAATTTACTAAAACAACAACAGCAGGAATAATATTGGATGCAATCATAAGATAAATTATGTGTGCTCTTTTTTCAAACTTTTTCTTTGTCTACTTCAATATCCATGTTTATGCTTTACAACCACTTGTAATGATTCAGCTCTCTATGGTTCTACGTGAAGATTATACTTTTTTTATTCACTGAACTCCATCCACCTATTCAAGCACTCAGCTTCTTCAATAAGATCTTCTATTAATTGAATCGTTATATTTTTCCATTTTACAAGACAAACGCAGTCAGGAGACAAATGGAAAGCAGTACCTCCTATTTAACACATACACATCTTTGATTTCACTATTATGAAACCACTGTTATTAACTACTTTCTTTTTCTGTTTCCTTTAAAGCAAAACTGCTTTAAAATAGATATTTTGGTACAATGTATTTGCATTTCTTCTTAATATTCTCTGTTGAAGAGTGAATCAGACCTTAACAAACACACTACACTGAAACTTTTTATTGTAAAAGTCAATGATGACTTAAAGTCACCAATTTTCACAGCCAAATGTCAATATTTATCATGCTTGACCTACCTGCATTGGATAAAGTTGATCACTTTTTTGTTTACAGTGAATTTATTTTTGAATGCTGAAATAGTGCTCTCTTTTGGTTCTCCTTTTCCTTTTCTGTGTGCTCTGTCAAATACCTTTGTAAGATTCTCATCATTATTCTAATGTCTTGATATTGGAGTGCCTCAGGAATATGTCCTTATAACACTTATTTCTGTTTATGTTTATCTCCTAAATTATCTTCTTGAGTTCTATGGCTTTAAATATGATAACATTCATTTCTTAAAGTTGTTTTAACAGCTACTACAAATTGATTAGCTTAAAACAACAGAAATTTGCTATCTTCCAGCACCTCAAGCCAGAAGTTTTAAATTAAGGTATGGATAGGGTTGCACTACCTTGAAAGGCTTGACAGCAGAATCAATTCCTTTCCTCTTCCAGTTTCTGACTGTTTTCAGCACTCCTTGACTTATTTTTTGATGGCATTCCTTGCTTTATAGATGTGTCACTGTAATTTCTGCCTCCCTGACCTCATTGTCTCTTCCTCTGAGTCTGGTCTCCTCCGTATGCCCCTTATAAGAGCAGTTGTCTTTGGATATAGGGCTTAACCTGATAAACTAAGATAATTTCATGGAAACATCCTTAATTATATCTGCAAAGAGCTTTTTTCCAGATAAGATAACATGCATAGATTTTAATTTTATGTTGATACTTTTCCAGTGGAAGTAACTTTTGAGCTACTACAATAATATATTGACAAATTTTTCTAACATATAATTGTCCAGCCCACAATTTTTATGTATTTTATTGAATTTCCAATTATAAGATCCTTAAATATACCAAGAAAAAAAAAATACTACCTATCATTATAAGCTTCAAAATATTGGTGGCATAGCCTCAAGCCTCACAGCAAATTCAAACCACCGCAGTACAACAAACTGACTTCAATGACCTTCATTTGTTGATAGGGCATGAATCAAAATGGGAAGAAAGAGCTGGAAACATCCACTAATAATCAGAACATGGAATGTACAAAGTATGAAACTATGAAAATTGGAAGTTGTCAAAAATGAAATGGGACATTGATATTGATATCCTAGGCATTAATGAGCTGAAATGGACTGGTTTGGGCCATTTTGAATCACACAATCCTAAGATCAAATCTGCCAGGAATGAAAAATTGAAGAGGGATGGCTTGGCATTCATCACCACAATGAATGCTTCAAGATCTCTCTGGAAGCACAATGCTGTCAGTGATAGAATAATATCCATACACCTGCAAGGAAGACCAGTTAACATTACTAATATTCAAATTTATGCACCAACCACTGAAGCCAATTATGAAGAAATTGAAGGTTGTTACCAACTTATGCAGTCTGAAAGTGACCAAATATGTAATCAAGATAAATTGATGATGATTGGTGATTGGAAAGTGAAAGTTGGAAACAGAAGAATCATCAGTAGTTGTAAAATGTGACCTCTGTGATAGAAATGACACTGGAGATTGTATGATAAGAGTTTTGCAAGAACAGCAAATTGTTCATTATAAATACTTTTTTTCAGCAAGATGAAAGGTTTCCATTTTGGGTCTCTAGTGCTGCTCAAACAGAAAAGTACCATAGATGGATGGTTGTAACACACAGGAAATTATTCTCTTACAGTTTAGGAGGCTAGAAGCTTGAGTTTAAAGTGCCAGCTCTAGGGGCTGGGTAAAAGACTCTTGACCTTGGACTTCAGCTCTGCCTCTTGCTCCCAGCCCACTGAAGCTGGAGGCTTCTCTTAACTCAGATAGTTGCTGGGTACTGAGGATGACAAAACTAAGATCAATCAATAAAATGACACAGTCCCAAGAGTATTAATCAACCAGGAAGGCCACTAGTTCAAGTCCAGAAGCAATCTCAAGATTGGCAGGCAAGCATATGGGCTTTTGAATGAAGACTTGATGACATGCAGGGTCCAAGCATGCCAAAAATCCTTTCTCAAAGTTTCCTCTTATATACTGGAAGCAGACCACATCCCGAAGGCAGCTACTCAGCTGATCACAGTAGATTCCACCATGGAGGTGATTAGCAGTCTCATCGTGGGGAATACTACATCCACCTGTCCAGCATCTCAAACCAGACACAGACAAGTCAACACACAACCTTAACTACCACAGAAGCCATACACATGCATCTTGTCAGATGGAATACAGAAAAGTCATATTAACTACATCTGTGGAAAGAGGTGATAGAGAAGCTCAATATCTTCAGCCAAAACAAGGCCAGAAGTTGACTGTAGAATAACCATCAATTGCTCATGTGCAAGTTCAAGCTGAAGCTTAAAATTAAAACAAGTCCATGAGAGCCAAAATATGACCTTAATTACATTCTACCTGTATTTAGAGACTATCTGAAGAATAGATTTCATGTACTGAACACTGATAAGCAAAAACCAAATGAATTGTGGAATGACATCAAGAACATCATCTATGAAGAAAGCAAAAAGTCATAAAAAGACAGGAAAGAAAGAAAAGTCAAAATTGGAGACAGAAGAGACTCTGAAACTTGCTGTTGAATGGAGAGTAGCTAAAGCAAATGGAAGAAATGACAATATAAAAGAGCTGAACAGATTTCAAAGAGTATCTCGAGAAGACCAAGTCAATTATTATAATGAGGTGTACGAAGTCATAGAGTTAGAAAAACAAAAGGGAAGAACATACTTGACATTTCTCAAGCTGAAAGAATTGGAGAAAAAAATTAAGCCTCAAGTTGCAATATTGAAAGATTCTCTGGGCAAAATATTGAATGATGTAGAAAGCATTGCAAGAAGATGGAAGGAATACAGCCACTGTACAAAAAAAATGTTGGTAACTGTTCAACTATTTCAGAAGGAGGTATATGATCAAGAAAAAATGGCATTGAAGGAAGAAGTCAAAGCTGCACTGAATGAATTGGTGAAAAATAAGGCTTCAGGAACTGATGGAATGCCTACTGAGATGTTTCAACAAACAGATGCCATGCTGGATGTACTTACTCATCTATGTCAAGAGATTAAAAGACAGCTACCTGGACAACTGGCTGGAAGAGATCTATATTTGTATACATTCCAAAGGAAGGTGATCCAACAGAATGTGAAAATTATCAAATAACATAATTAATATCACACACAAGTAATATTTTGCTGAAGATTATTCAAAAATGATTGTAGCAGTATTTGACAGGGAACGTCCTGTAATGTAAGTTGGATTTAGAAGAGGACATGAAATGAGAGACATCATTGCTAATGGATCTTGGGTGAAAACAAAGAATACCAGAAAGATATTTACTTGCATTTTATTGACTATGCAAAAGTGTTCTATTGTGTAGATTAAAACAATTTAGAGACAGGGTTGAAAATAATGGCAATTCCAGAACACTTCATTGTGCTCATGAGGAACATGTACATAGACCCAGAGGCTGCCATTCAAACAGAACAAGGTGATACTCTGTGGTTTAAAAGCAGGAAGGTTGTATGCCAAGGTTATATCTTTTCACCATACTTATTTAATCTGTATGCTGACCTAATAATCGAAAAAGACAAATTATACAATTACTTGAAAAAGAAAATGGCATTAGGAGTGAAGGAAGACTCATTAACGACTTGAGATATGCAGAAGATACAATCTTGCTTGTTGACAATGAAGATACCTTGAAGCATTTACTGAAGAAGATTAAAGACTACAGTCTTCAGAATGGATTACACCTCAACATAAAGAAAATAAAAGTCTTCACAACTGTATTGATAAGCAGCATTATGATAAATGCAGAAAAGACTGAAGTTGTCAAAGATTTCATTTTACTTCGATCCACAATCAAAACTCTTGGAAGCCACAGGCAGGTAATCAGAGAAGTGCTGCACTGGGCAAATTTGCTGCAAAAGATTTCTTTAAAGTGTTGAAGAGCAAAGACGTCATTTTGATACTGTGGTGCACCTAACCCAAACCATGGTATTTTCAGTCGCCTCATATGCATGCAAAAGTTGGACAATGAATAAGGAAGACCTAAGATTAGTTGATGCTTTTGAATTGTAATGTTGGTGAAGAATATTGAAAATATCATGGACGGCCAGAAGAACTAGAAGAAGTGCAGCCGGAATACTCCTTGGAAGCAAGATTGTCTAGACTTTGTCTCATCTACTTTTGTCATGTTATCAGAAGGGACCATTCCCTGGAGGATATTATGCTAGGTAAAGTGGAAGGTCACAGAAAAAGGAATAGACTCTCAATCAGATGGATTGATACAGTGATGGCCACAATGATGGGCTCAAGTACGGAAGGATTGTGTGGATGGTGCCCACCCTGGAAGTGTTTCATTCTGTTTCATGTAGGCTCCCTGTGGGTTGGAACTGACATGATGGCATCTAACAACAACAACAATCTTTATCAGGAAAGAAACAGAACCAAAAGATATACAAACTAGTTATTGCAAAGTATTGGGTTACACAATTGTACTTTTAGGAATTTCTAAAGTAGAGGGCAGGCTACAAGTGCAGGCAGGAACTGCTATCCAGTAACTGAAGGTGATATGCACAGACTAAAATTTCCCTTTAGAAGGGAAGCCTAAACTAGATTTCCAAAGACTTTCTGATGTTTACGTCTGCCTTCCTAGATTATTTAGGTAATCTCTTTACCTCACAATTAATGGATTTTGGAATTTTGTCACATCTGCAAAACATCTTATGGAAGCACTGGAATTACTGTTTCATTGAAAAATGTAACTGTAGTCTTGCCAAGTTGATATATTAAAAAAAAAAAAAAAAAAAACCTACATACTTTCTTAATGCATTGTGTTGTTGTTGTTGTTATGTGCCGTCGAGTCAGATCTGACTCATAGTGACTCCTTCTTGGGTTTCCAAGGCAGTGCCTCTACAGAAATAGATTGCCCCATCTTCCTTCCAAGGAGTGGCTGGTGGGTTTGAACTTGCCTTCTGGTTAGCAGTCAAGCCTCAGTGTATTGCAAGTCCATTTTATTATGTTACTTAGGCTAATTGTATCATGCTTGATATTTGTCTTTATGTCACATCTCATAATAAAGTCATCAACTAATACAAATTATATTTGGGAAAACTCAACTGCTCAGCATTTGGAGCAATATCCCCTTAGTTCAGAATAGAATGACGACTCACTTGAATTATTTCTATATTTTTCTTAGTGGTCTTCAAGCTATCACATATCACACTAGATTCAACAGTTGTTGTCCTTCTTTCAGAGATTTTTATCTTCTGTCACAAAACCTGTTTCTAAAAGAGTGCTATTTCAAATTAAAATCTCTCACCTAACCTCATGCTGCTCTTCTCTTTCTCAAGTTATCTAAATCTAAAATCTACTCTATTTCAAAATTTTCCCCAATTAGAATAAATTTTTTATGTAATACATTTAATTTTTCTTTTCATATAAATCATTTATCCTGATACTATATTGTTTCTTCTTTATCTCCAGGCTATTATACATACACACGTGTGCACACACACGTAAACACACACACACACACACACACACACATATATATAATCCTACAAGATGGTTTGTTCAAAATAAGTATCTGTCAAATGACTAAAATAAATCCAGAACATGTAAAGTCATATTAAAAGAAGAGTCTTCATTAAGTAAGTGTTTATAAAATTTAGCCTGGTCTACTTTAATGGCAACATGATATAATATCATCATTGTATTCTCCATGTAACATAATAATCTTATGTTACCCCTAATGTGCAATGATTAAAATTTTCTTATTTTTAGAAAATTTAATAACATTGATATATTTTCAAAACTTAATATAAGTAAATAGTATTTTTATATTTTATAGATATAATTTGCAGTTATAGAAAATAATATATACATGATTTAGTAAACTGAATATATCATGAAGTATTAGTTGATATCCACCACTTATTTTTCAGTTTGTTGTACTATGGTGGCTAGTGAGTTACTGTGATGCTGGAAGCTATGGCACCAGTATTTCAAATACCAGCAGGATCAGCCATGGTGGTTAGGTTTCAGCAAGGCCTCCAGACTAAGGCAGACTAAGAATAAGGAAGAGGTGGTCAACTTCTGATAAAAGTTAGCCACTGAAAACTTAATGAGTAGCAGTGAAAAACTGTCTGATATAGATAATGTCAGAAGATGAGCACCACAGGTTGAAGGCCTTCAAAATACCACTAGGGAACAGCGGTTTCCTCAATATAGTTGACTTTAATGATGTGGATAGACTAAAGTTTTTGAGATCACCATTTGATAATGTGGGACAAGTCAAAAAGAAAAGAATCAACTGCAAACAAACACTAATAATTTGAATGTGTGTTGTACAAAGCATGAACCTAGGAAAATTGGAAACTGTCAACAAAGAAATGTAATATATAAAGTTCAATATCCTAACCATTAGTGAGCTGAAATGGATTGGTATTAGCCATTTTTAATCAATCATATAGTCTACTATGTTAGGAATGAAAAATTAAGAGGAGTGAGGTAGAATTAATAGTTTAAAAGAACATTCCAAGAGCTATACTAAAGTACCATGTCAGTGATAAGATAATATCCATATGTCTACAACCAAACCAAAAAACCAAACTCACTGTCATCGAGTCGGATCCAACTCATAGTGACCCCTCCTTGGATTTCCAAGGCAGTACACTACAGAAGTAGATCACCCAGTCTTCCTTCTAAGGAGTGGCTGGTGGGTTTGAACTGCCAACCTTCTGGTTAGCAGTCAAATGCCTTAGGCACTATGCTACCAGAGCTCCTATATATACGTCTACAAGGAAAACCTGTTAGTACTACAAAAATTCAAATTTCTGTACCAACCACCAAAGCAAAAGGGGAAGAAATATAATTTTTTATCCAATTTCTGCATTCTGAAATTGACCAAATATGCAATCACGATGAACTGATACTTGTGCTTAGAGTGTGAAAATTGGAAACAAAGAAGCATTGAAAGTTGCAAAGTATGAGCTTGGTGACTGAAGTGACCCCAGAGACTGCATAATAGAATAGTACAAGACCAATGACTTATTCATTGCAAATACCTTTTTTCAACAATATAAATGGAGATATATGCATGTGGACCTCACTGGATGGAATACACAGGGATCAAATCAACTATATCTGTGGAAAGAAGCAATGGAAAAGCTCAATATCATAAGTCAGAACAATGCCAGCAGCTAACCGTGGAATATCACAAGTTTAAGTTGAAGATGAAGAAAATTAAAACAAGTCTATGAGAGCCAAAATTTGACCTTGATTATATTCCACCTGAATTTAAAAAATATGTGAAGGATAGATCCTGATGCACTGGGCACCAGTGACCAAAGAGCTGATGCGTTGTGGGATGACATCAGGAACATCATACATGTTGTTAGGAGCAGTTAAGTTGGGTCCAAGTCACAGAGACTCTACGTAAACAAACAAACAAACAAAAAAAAAAAAAAACAATGCCCAATCCTGAGCCAACTTCACAATCCCCAATATCCCTGAGCCCATCGTTGCAGCCACTGTATCAATCCATCTCGGTGAGGGCCTTCCCCTTTTTTGTTGACCCTCCACTTTACCAAGCATGATATCTTTCTCCAAGGAATAGTCCCTTTTGACCACATGACCAAAGTACATGAGAAAAAGTCTGGCCATTCTCTCTTCCAAGGAGGATTTTGACTGCACTTCTCCCAGGACAGACTTGTTAGTTCTTCTAACAGTCCATGGTACTTTCAGTATTCTTTGCCAACACCACAACTCAAAAGCATCAACTCTTCTTCAGTCTTCCTTACTGATTGCCCAAATTCCACACGCATATGAGAGGATTCAAAACACCATGGCTTGGGTTGGGCACACCTTTGTCTTCAAATAGACATCTTTGGTCTTCAGCACTTAAAAGAAATTGTCTGTGGCAGAGTTACCCAGTGCAATATATTGTCTGATTTCTTGACTGGTGCTTCTGGTTGTGTTAATTGTGGAACCAAGTAATGTGAAATCTTTGACAATGTCAATCTTTTCTCCACTTATCGTGATGCTGCTTTTGGTTCAGTTGTAAGGATTTTCATTTTCTTTATGTCATCATACATGAAGTAAGCTAAAATCATTAGAAGGATGAGAAAGGAAGAAATGTGTAAATGGATGCAAGAAGAGACTCGGAAACATGTTCTTGCATGGAGAGTGGCTAAAAATAATGGAAGAAATGATGAAGTAAAAGATATGAACAGAGATTTCAAAAGGCAATTCAATAAGGCAAGGTCAACTATGAAAATGAAATGTACAAAGTCCTGGAATTAGAAAACCAAAAGGTTAGAACACACTCTGCATTTCTCAAGCTGAAATAAGTGAAGAAATAATCCAAGCCTCGAGCTGAATATTGAGTCATTTGGGAAATATTAAAAGAAGGTGAAAGGAATACACAGACATGTACCCAAAATAATTGGTCAATTTCAAACATTTCAGTAGGTAGTGTATGCTCAATTCAATGGTACTAAAATAAGAAGTCCAAGGTGTGGAGAAAGAACTGGCAAAAATAAAAAAAAAATTAAAAAAAAAAAAAGCTCTAGGAATTGACAGACTACCCACTCAGATGTTTTAACAAATGGATGCAACTTGAGCCAAGGAATTTGGAAGACAGCTACCTGGCTAACTGATTGGACCAAAACAAAATAAAATTTACTGCCATCAAGTCAATTCTGACCCATAGAGATCCTATAGGACAGGTTAGAACTGCCCCATAGGACTTCTAAGACTGTAAATCTGTCCATCTGACTAGAAGAGGTTGATATTTGTGCCCATTCAAAACAAAGAATGTGGAAATTCTCAGAATGTGGAAATTCTCAAACATTATCATTAATTTCACACGCAAGTAAGATTTTGCTGAAAATAATTCAAGCACCGCTGCAGCAGAACATCAACACGGAACTTCCAGAAATTCAAGCTATATTCAGAAGAGAATATGCAATGAGATATCATTGCTGATGTCAGATGGATCCTGGCTGAAAGCAAAGATCACAACAAAAGGTGTTTTCCTGTATTTCATTGACTGTGCAAAAGGACTTGACTGTGTGATTCACAACAAATATAGATAATATTGCAGAGAATGGGAATTCTTAGCACTTAATTGTATTCATGATGAACCTGTGTGTAGACCAAGAGGTGGTGCTTTGATCAGACTGTTATAATTGGTGATACTATATGTTTTAAAATCAGGAAAAGTGTGCATCAGGGTTGTATATTTTCACCAAACTTATTCAATATGAATGCTGAGCAAATAATCCAAAAAACAGGACTATTTGAAGAAAAACATGTCAACAACCTGCCATATTCAGATGACACAACTTTGCTTGCTGAAAGTAAAGAAGACTTGAAGACTTTACTGATGAGGATCAAACACTACAACCATCAGTGTGGATTATCCATTAACAGAAAGAAAACAAAAATCCTTACAACTGGAGTAATTAGCAACATCATAATTAATGGAGAAATGATTGATGTTTTCTGAATTTCATTTTACTTGGATCCACAATCAAAACCTATGGAAACAGCAGTCAAGACATATTTCACTGAATGAGTCTGCTACAAAAGACGTCCACAACACTAAAAGAGCAAAGAAGTCATTGTGAAGATGAAGTGTACCAGATCCTACCCATGATCTTTTCTATAGCCTCGTATGTATGTGAAAGCTGGGTAATGAATAAGGAAGACCACAGAAGAATTGATGAATTTGAATTGTGGTGTTGGCAAAGCATATGGAATGTACCATTCACTGCTAGAAGAATGAAGGTATATTTCTTGGAAGGATAGAAGGAATGTCCCTTAGACGGGAGAATGGTGAAGCTTCAATTTTTGTTCTTTGGATATGTTACCAGGAGTGATTAGTCCCTGGAGAACAACATCATGTTTGGTAAATTAGAGGGTCAGTGAAAAAGAAGAAGACCCTGAACAAGATGGACTTACCCAGTGGCTGCAGGAGTGGACTTAAGCATAGTAACAATTGTGAGTATGGTGCATGACTGGGAAATGTTTCGCTCTGTTGTATCCGAGGTTGCTATGAGTTGAATCTCACTTGATGTCACCTAACTACATAACTCTACATAACAACAACATTAGTGGATTTTGACCTGCATTTTAAAATAAGCCTATCACAACTGTTTTATTTGAATTTCTCTTTGCATTTACAAGATGTTTCTATATCCACAATGACTAGGGATTTTTGACACTTTAATACAGCCACTCCTCGGAAGGAAGGTTGGGCAATCCCAAGGAGGGGTCGCTATGAGTCAGGGCTGACTCGACGGCACACAACAACAACAACAACAACATTACTACTTTTGGCATTATTATTTGACGTCAGATCTTTTTGAAACAAGAAATTAAGGCAATCAATAGGTCATTTGTGTAATATTTAATGTTATACATCAAGAGTAAAATTATAGTATATGTGATTTGTTTCAAAAATAATTTAAAAATAGAATTTATAGTCTCATTTGTGTATTCATCAAATAGTCTTTGACAGTCCACACAATGTGTCTGTTTCATGGAGAAACCTGGCTTTCTCTCTCCTTTAGTTAATACAGGTTAATACAGGTAAAGTGAATGACATACATAGTGTTCAGATGACCTAGTGCCACAAATGGGATGGCCGTAACAGTATATTCTCTCACAATTTGGAGGTTTGATGTCCATGTTCAAAGTGTCAGGCTCTAGGGGCCGAGTAAAAGCCCGTCAGCCTTGAGTTTCAGCTCTGCCTCCAGCTCCCATCCCACTGAAGCTAGAAGCTTTTCTTCACTCAGACAGCTGCTTGCTTCTGTGGCTGCCACACCCAAGATTGACAAGTACCAAGGCAAAGGCAAAACAAACAAGGGAGCTCTGGTAGCATAGTGCCTAAGGCACTTGACTACTAACCAGAAGGCTGGCGGTTCAAACCCACCAGCCATAACAAGGCACAGTTCCAATATTGCCAAATCACATAGCAGGCCATTAATTCAAGTCCATTGCAAGTCCCAAGGTCAGCAGAGCATGGGAGGCTGCTGAACAACAACTCAGCTACATACAGGGTTCAAGGTGCCATAAGCTAGAAAACTTTCCCCAAGGCTTCTGCTTATATACAGGAAGCAGACCACATTCCCTAAGGCAGCTACTCAGATGCTCCCAGTAGATTCCACCATGGATTTGATTACCAGTCTCATCATGGGGAATACTACATCCAGCTGCCAGCCACCAACCAGGCCCAGCCAAGTTGACACACAAACTGAACTACCACAACTCCACCCCTTGTCAACTTGGCACCTGTACAGATCTTCATTGTGTGGT
Source organism: Orycteropus afer afer (assembly GCF_000298275.1). NCBI lineage: Eukaryota > Metazoa > Chordata > Mammalia > Tubulidentata > Orycteropodidae > Orycteropus > Orycteropus afer. The sequence goes on from NW_006922451.1 coordinate 79,748, forward strand.
ATCTGTACACATCTCTCTTCCTGGGTGGCTCCAGTCCCCTAGTTCTTCTAAGTGGTGACCTCACCCCCTTGGCCTAGTGGGCCCCGTTCCTCTCCATCTTGGGCATGGAAACCCCACCCCCTCACTCTTGGGCAGCGGCTATGGCTCCATCCCACTGGCTCATATGAATGAGCATCCCCACACTCCAAAACCAAGTTGGTGAAGGTCTGTCTCTTTGAAACCTAGGGGGCTGTGGTGGTTCCACCCCCAAAAGCCATGGTCCTACCCTTTCAGGCTGAGGAAGCTCTGCTTCCATTTCCTTGGTCTCTTTGCTTCTGCCAATTAATGCCAAAGGCAGCCCGCTCTGATGGAAATCATCCTGCCACAAAAGCACTCAGCTTCTTACTCCATGGACCAGCTGACCTGCTACTCCATTTTATGCCAGTCTCTTCACCAATTAATGCCTGAAGGCAACCCACTCTGCCAGGAAGCTGCCTACCCACTGGTACCTGGCTTTCTCCTCCATGGGCTGGTAAGCCTGTTGCTGTTTAATGCCAGTCTCTGGGCTCTGCTACTGCTGTCTTTCATGCTGATCTCTCTGCTGGTATCTCTCTGCTAGTCTCTTGGCTCTGCTCCTGCAATCTCTCATGCTATATCCCGGGGTCTGTCTGCCAGGGTCTTGGGTCAAGGATGTACTCCATTCCTATTTCCTCATTTTAGGTATCTGTCAGAGCAGTATCCCACTCTCTCGGTACCAAATTCTCTTCTGGTTAGCTAGTGCCACTGTGACACGAATATACCACAAATGGGATAACCTTAACAAACAGGAGTTTATTCTCTTACAGTTTAGAGGCTTTAAGTCCAAGTTCAAAATGCCAAACTCTAGGGGCTGGGTGAAAGCCCTCAACCTTGGGCTTCAGCTCTGACTGCTGCTCCTAGCTCACTGAAGCTGAAGGCTTTTCTTCACTCAGGCAGCTGCCTGCTGCTGAGGCTGCTAATCCCAAGGTTGACAAGTAATAATGCACAGTCCCAATATTACCAAATCACATGGCAGGTCATTAATTCAAGTCCATTGTATATCCCGAGGTCAGCAGAACATGGCAGCCTGCTGAACAACGACACAGCTACATGCAGGGTTTAAGGTGCCATAAGCTAGAGACCATTCCCCAAGGCTTCTGTTTATGTACAGAAAGCAGACCACATTCCTTAAGGCAGCTACTCAGCTGCTCCCCATAGATTTCACTATGGAGTTGATTACCAGTCTCATCATGGGGAATACTACATCCAGCTGCTCAGACACTCAACCAGGCCCAGCCAAGCTGACACACAAACTGAACTACCACACATAGTATAATGAAAATCAAATGATACATTATGGCAAAAGCATGTTGGACAAAAGGAATAGACTGTGCCAGGTGGGTTGTTTTTCTCTATGAAGATCAGCAAAGACCTCTAAGATACAGTGGCATTTCAACAAAAACCTCAAGGAAGTAAGGCATTGACCCATGATATATTTGTTGTCAGGAACAACAAAGAAATCAATGTTACTGGAAAGAATGTTTGATAGTAATAGATGGAAATGGACTCAGAGAGGGGGAAAGAGAAGTTCCTAATTGTGCAGGGTCTAGGAAATCATAATAATTTTAAGAATTTGCTTTGGTTTTGGATTGCAGTCAAAAGCTTTTAGAGGGTTTTGAGAGCAGAAGTGCATGATTTCTCTTATATTTTGAACATATAACTAGCTACTGAGAGGTGGAAAGTAGCAAGGGTGAAGCAAGGCAGCCTGGTTGGAGACTATTACAACAGAGCAGACTAAAGAGTGTGGTTTTGATGAGAATTACTTGTATTATGGGAATCATAATAGTATATTACTTATCCTCAGATTGGAAGTTCATAACATATTTGATATTGTCTTTTGTTTCATATGTGGTTTTTAAAGCATCAACACTTTGAGCCTTGGGCCAATTTTATTTATTCACAATAAAATATACTGCTACTACATTTATTAAACACCCACATTGATGTGGTTAATAAACTTTCTTTTATGTCTGCATATATTAGTAGGAAAAATAACTCAAAATAGTAGTTATGTTATGCAATCAAGAACAATTTGATATACTTTCCATAGCAACCAAATAGCAGATGTGTTGTGATAGCTTGGTATAGAGTGGAATCACTTTGTTGCTATATTTGATCCGATAAATTCTTCTTATTTTACTTTATATGAATACATTTAAATGATTACAGGCAACAGTAGTATAACTTATTGAAATGATTATGGTGGACAGTAGTGTAAACTGGTAAATTTGCAGATTTCTCCTCCATCATCACCAAATTTCTCCATTATGCTTAACTACTTTAGAGGTCTCTAAGTAGTGCACACTCTTTTGTAATCATATATTAATTGATTCAATTAAAGGTTTAGTTCAGTCTCCAAACATAGTAATATTAAATTGAGGAAACATAATATTACTTATACTCTTTCAGTATGTGAGGTACTCCTTGAAAATATATGTTTACAGGTTGCTTTACATTTCTGGAGTTAATAGGATGTCATTAAAAATAACTACACAAGTGCAAAAATGTTATCTTTAAGACCTGAGAGATTTAAGCTACCTCTTAAAGCTCTAACCTTTCTAATTGGGAGTGAGTAACATCAGAAGAAATACTGTGGCTGAAAGAAATTACTCTATAAAAGACATTTAAAATTCATGTGATCTACACTCTGGTATCTTTTTT
>NW_006922451.1:99817-100727 GCF_000298275.1 Orycteropus afer afer
CTCAAATGTCTTAAGTTATAAACTTCTATTTTGCTTTCAAAATACATATGCATAGGCACTCAAAATATGATCATGGAAATAGAAATAAGGCTCCTTTTGTGAGGCCTTCTAAAATTAACTGTAAGTCATTAGGAGCCTTTAAGTCATAGGAAATTTACTACATTTCTTAATTTAGACATGTGTTGTTGTTGTTGTTATGTGCCGTCGAGTCGGACCCGACTCATAGCGACCCCTTCTTGGGTTTCAACTTCAAGATCATTTACCTTTTCTAACTACTTTATATGTGGTAGAAACATATAAAGTAGTTAGAAATGGTAAATGATCTTGAAGTTGACTGATCCAGCATGCTGTGACAGTCGAAAACATGACATAGCCTGGAAACGTAAATCTGAACAAGTTCCCTAATCTCTAACCTAGAATAAATGATGTGACTTCAGGCTAAATTTTAACCCCAAAGAGAAGAAATAACATACTAGCCTTTGACGTTGTATTGGACCTTGTGTGTGAAGCCAAGGTAATATAAACATATAAACCTTGAATTTTTGCTAACTCACTGAGAGATTCACAGTCAAATGTCTTTGCATAGCCAATAAAATAAAAGTGAATATTTTTCTGGTATTCTTGTCTTTCAGTCAGGATGCATCTGACATCCGCAATGCTAACCCACATTCTACACTCTTCTCAATTTTGCTTCAATTTCTGCAAGTTCTTTGTCAATATACTGCTCCAAGAATTTTTTTAATTATCTTCAGCAAAATTTTACTTGCAAGTGATATTAATGATGGTGTTAGATAATTTTCACATTCTGGTAAATCACTTTTCTTTGGAATGGACACAAATATGGATCTCTTTCAGTCAGTTGGCCAGGTACCTGTCCTCTGAATTTCTTGACAAAAAGGAGTGATGATCT
>NW_006922451.1:101687-102783 GCF_000298275.1 Orycteropus afer afer
GCAGGCTGCTGAACAGTGACTCAGCTACATGCAGGGTTCAAGCGTGCCATAAGCTAGAGACCATTCCCAAAGCTGTTTGTTATATGTGGAAATTGACCACGTACCCAAAACAGCTACTGAGCTGCTCCAATAGTTTCCACCATGGAGTTAATTACCAACTTCACCATGGGAAATAACTACATTCAGCTGCCCAGTTACTCAACCAGGCCCAGCCAAGGTGACACACAAACTTAACCACCACAATTCCACTCCTTGTCAACTTGGCACCTGTACATGTCTTTAGTGGGTAGTATCTGTACAGATCTCTTCACTGGGTGACTCCAGTCCCCTAGTTCCTGAGTGGCACCTCACCCCGTAGGCCTGGTGGGCCCTGTTCCTTTCCCTCTTGAGCATGGCTGCCCTGCCCCCTCTCTCTTAGGCAGTGGCTATAACTCCATCCCAATGACTCACATGAATGAGTAGCCCCATACTCCACCAGCAAGGTGGTGAAGGTTTCACTCTTTGAAACTTAGGGATTGTAGTGGTTCCACCCCCAAAGGCCATGGTCCTACCCTTGAGGATGAGATAGCTCTGCTTCCCATACCTTGCTCTCTCTGCTTCTGTCAATTAATGATTGAGGGCAACCCACTTCACTTGAAATCTTCCTGTCCAAAGATACTTAGCTTTTTTGCTCCATTGGCTGGCCATCCTGGTACTCTATCTCATGCTGGTCTCTTCTACCAATTAATGGCTGAAGGCAACCCACTCCACCAGAAAACTACCCACCCAATGGCACTTGGCTTTCTCCTCCATGAGCTGGTAAACCTGTTGTTGTTTAATGCTGGTCTCTGGGCTCTGTTACTGCTCTCTCTCTCTCATGCTACTCTCTCATGCTGGTCTCTCTGCCAGTATCTCTCTGCCAGTCTCCTGGCTCTGCTGCTGCTCTCTCTCATGCCACATGCCAGGATTTCTCTGCTTGTGTCTCAGGTCAAGGATGTACTCTACCTCTGTTTCCATATTTTAGATATCTCTCAGAGCAACACCCCACTCCCAGTACCATATTCTGTTTTGGTTAACTAGTACTGCTCAGACAAGAATATACCTGTGATGGTTAAGT
>NW_006922451.1:104408-117767 GCF_000298275.1 Orycteropus afer afer
AGAAGAGGAAGAAGAAAAAAAGAGCACGAGCAGGGGAGAGGGCGGTCTCCTATAGACCCAGGGTTAGAAGGTTGTACATCAGAGCTGGGGGAAGGGGTCTTAACCTATCAGAAGCTATGTTGCCTTTTAAAATTTGCGCCTTGCAGGAAGATCAGTTTTGACTTCCTTTAACTGATGTATGACCTTGGGTGGGGAAGCAAGAAATGAAGAAGAACCCGGAAGAGCCACACAAGATGGTGTGGCATATCTCTAACAAATGGTATTTGCAAGTGAGAGGTAATTGCCTTGGAAAATTCTATTATGCAACCTCTGGCATTTTTTTTTTTTTCTTTTCCATTTTTACCATGATTTGTGTGGAAGTTTACAGAGAAAATTAATTTGCCATACAGCAGTTCATACACATTTTGTTTTATGACATTAACTGCAATCCCCACAATGCAACATCTCTCTTCCCACCTCCTCCTTGTAGTTATCTCTTCCCTGAGTCCTTCTGCCCTATGTATTCCTAGCCCCTGTGTTATTTTCTATGCAAATACTGCTTTTCTGTTCTCCATGATTATTAATCATTCTAAGGAGTGTATCTAATTGGTATAAATGTTTACCCTATATGCCTGTATATTGTTTGTCTAGAAGGCATGAAAGTGAGTTCAATTCCAAACATGACCAGTAACTAGGGTCCATAGTCTCTGAGGTATCACCAGGCTCTATTGAACAAGTAAACCTAGTCTTTTTTTTTATGATTTTGTGATTTGTTCTACATTGTTCTCCTACTCTATACAGCACATCCTGCACTGATCCTTTCCAAGTGGTTGACAGTGGTAACTGGGCATAGTCTAATTCTTCTGGTCTCATGGTCATATAGACTGAGGTTAGAATGGTCCATTAGTCCCTTGGACTAATTGTTTCCATGAGTTTTTGTTTTTCTTCATTCTGCTTTGCTCCAAATGAGGAGATACCATTTGTTGTTTCTAATTGGCTGCTTGCAAGATTTTAAGACCTAAGTCTCTACTCACCAAAGTAGGAAGTAGAAAAATGTTTTTGTCATATGTTATGCCAATTGTGCTTGATACTCTGACATCATTTATTTCACCAGTATCTTATGTTTTAATATCTAATGCTTTTCTTTGTATCCAGCTTTCACATCCAAAACACCAATAATTATTAATACATTTTAATTCTGTGTTTGCTCAATTTCAGACTGCAGAAACTACCAAAAAAAAAAAAAAAAAAATCAATTTCCTCATCTTTGGTTTTAATGGTAGGTGCCTATATATGCATAATAATAGTATTACCTGGTCTTCCTTGTAGATGTATGGATACTACCCTATCGCTGACAGCAGTGCACTTCAAAATAGATTTCAAAATGTTATTTTTAATAATGAATGAGACACCAATCCTCTTCAATTTGGCAGTCTTGGCATAGTAGACCATATGATTGTCTGATTTAATATCGTCCTTTTGATACCAGTCCCTTGCAGCTCACTAATGCCTAAAATGTTGATTTTTATGCATTCCATTTTATTTTTAACAACTTCCAATGTGTCTAGGTTCATACTTCTTACATCGCATGTTCTGATTATTAATGAATATTTGCAGCCATTTCTTCTCCATTTGAGTCATGTAACATCAGCAAATAAAGGTACCAGAAATTTTACTCCATACCAGGCATTAAAGTCTACTCTATTTTTAAGAGGCAGTCCCACTCCAATTGCTTTTTGGGTACCTTCCAAACTAAGGAGCTTATCTTTCAGCAGAATTATCAGACAATGTTTCACTGTGAGTTATAAGTTTTTTTGCTTGTTTGTTTGTTTGTTTGTTTGTTTAAGAAGTAGACTAGACCACCAAGTCCTTCTTCCCAGTCTCTTTTAGTTTGGAAGATCCACTGAAACTTGTCCAGCATGTATAACCTTGATGGTATTTATGGTATTATGACCACTGACATACTTTTCAGCATCAGAGCAACACACAAGTTACCACAGTATAACAAACATACAGACTTGGGGTAGATATTGTGGATAATGTTGCAAAGAATGGAAATTCCAGAACTCTTACTTGTGGTCAGGAGGAACCTGTACATAGACCAAAAGGCAATCATTTGAAGAGAACAAAGTGATACTGCATAGTTTCAGTATGGAAATGTGTGCATCGTTTAACCACACTTTTTAGTCTGTTTTCTGAGCAAGTAGTCTGAGAAATTGAATGAAGTATAACTAGACATTAGAATTAGATAAAGACTCAGTAACAACCTGAGATATGCAGATGACACAACTTTGCTTGCTCAAAGTAAAGATTACTTGAAACACTTACTGATGAAGATCAAAGACTATAGCCCTCAGTATGGATTACAGCAAAACATAAAGAAAACTAACATACTCTTGGTTGGCCAATTAGAAACATCATAGTAAATAAAGGAAAGATTGAAGTTGTCAAGGATTTCATTTTACTTGGATTCACAGTTAAGGCCCATGGAATCAGCTGTCAAGAAATCAGATGGCATATTTCTCTTGACAAATCTGCAAAAGACCTCTTTAAATATTAAAGGACAAAGATGTCATTTTGACAACAAAGGTACTCCTGACCCAAGCTATGGTATTTTCAATATTCTCATATGTACTTGAAAGCTGGACAATGAATAAGGAAGACTGAAGAAGAATTTATGCACTTGAATTCTAGTGTTGGTGAAGAATGCTGAAAATACAATGGACTGCCAGAAGAATGAACAAATTTTTCTTGGAATAAGTACTGCTGGATTGCTCCTTAGGCAAAAGAATGGCCCAACTTTGTCTCAAGTACTTTGGTCATGTTGTCAGAAAATATCAGTCCCCAGAGATAAAGTGGTAAAGTAGGGAGTCAGAGGAAAAAAGGGAAAGAAACTCAAAAATATGGATTGGCATAGTGGCTGAAAGGATGGGCTGAAGCATAGGGAATATTCTGTTTGTGGGTGGCAAAGAACCAAGCAGTGTTTCATTCTGTTGAGCATAGGGTCACTGTAAGTCAGAACCAACTGGATGGCACCTAACTACTACAACAACGACATTGACAGAAGTCAAAGGTAGAATCCCACTCTCTCAACTTTGACACCTTCTTAAGACACCTGGACAGAAGTATAAAGTAAGACTCTGCTCACAACATCCAAACTCAAATCCTAGTTACAAGATATCTCAGCTGAGCTTGAGCTATAGTCAAACCTTCCTCCTGAGACTTCTGGTTAAAGTTTAGAGCCTGATGTCTAAAGATTTGGAAACCAATCACTAAAAAATACATTAATTGTAATTTTCTGGTTCTATCTGCATGTTTCAGGAGCTCTTTTTCAGGGGTTAGCATTTGGATCTTAACCAAAAGTTTGGAAGTTGAAACTCGTCAGCCACTCCACAGAAAAAAAAAATGAGGCAATCTGCTTCCATGAAGATGTACTGCATTGGAAGGCAAACAAGACAGTTTTGCTTTATAGGGTCTCTATGAGTCATAATCAACTTGATGACAGTGGGTAAATGAATGTTGTGAAGTGTCACTTGTATGCCTTGCTTAAACTGTCCTGTTGTTGTTTGGTACTGTCCTCTCATCTCTGACTCATAGTGACCTTATGTACAACAGAACAAAACAGTGCCCTGTCCTGTACTTATCTCATGATCCCTACTACACCTCAGCCCATTGCTGCATCCACCATGTCAATCCCTCTTGTCAAAGTAATTCCCCTCTTCCGTTGACCCTCCACTTTACCAAGTATCACATGCTTCCCAAGAGAATGGTCCCTTCTAACAACATGATCAAAGTAGGTGAAACAAAGTCTGGGCATTCTTGCTTCCAAAGAACATTCCAGCTGGATTTCATCCAGGAGCCTTTAAAAATTTGCTGAAGCTTTCAAAAAAGATAATTTTTATTAGAACATAGTACATTCAACATATGTAATTGGAGCTTTAAATATATATAGAAAAATGCAACTATCCAGAGTCTCATTAAAAATCATTAAAACTAGTAAATCTGTCTGCAAATATCATTGATTTATATATAGCTAGTACAGTCTCAAAAGAAGTAATCTTGAAAATAATTTCAAGGAAAAAAAAAACCCTTGTTTTCAGTCTCTGTGAAACAGATTTTTTCTTTTTATTTTTTAGGAAAACTGGATTTCCACATGTGAAAAAGAAAACAGACTCATACATGAAATTATCTATGAAAATGATTAACAAACATATTTGTCAGAATTAAAATTACAAAATCTGTAGAACAAAATATGCCAGTAATGCATCAACACCCACTGTTTGACAGTGAATTCATGGGTATGACACAAAATGTATAAGCAACAAAAGACAAAACAGAAAATTGACCTTCATCAAAATTAAAATTTCATTCCTCTACAGACTTTATCAACAAAGTAAAGAGACAAGGAAGAGATTGGAAGAAAATACTTTGGAGCTATGTATCTCATAAGGGTATTAAATCTAAAATATATAAAGTATTTTTTAATATCTAATTTAACAACAAAAACAACCTAATGAAAGTGGAGCAAAGGATTGGAATAGTTATTTTCAAAAGAAAATACATTAATGTAAAATTAGCACAGGAAGAGAAATGAAATATCACTAGTTTTTGGCAAAATGCAAATCAAAACCACAGTGAGGTACCATTTTACACCTACTAGGAAATCAGAAGAACAAAAATTCTGTCTTAGAAGGAATACAGCCAGAATATTCTTTGGAAACAAGGAGGGAAACAGTTACCTCATGTACTTTAGACATATTACCAGGAAGGATAGGTCTCTGGATAAGTGTATCTTGATTGGGAAAGTAGAGGGTCAGTGAAAAAGAGCAAGATCGCAATGTGAAGGGTTGACACAGTGCCTGCAACAATGGGTTGAAGCATAGCAATGATTGGGAGAATGACACAAAACCAGTGTTTTGCTTTGTTTTATATGGGATAACTATGAGTTGGAACTGACTCTACAGCACCTGGGAGCAACAACAGGATGGCTATGATCAGAAAAACTGAATATTAGTGTTGGAAAGGACATGGAGAAATTGGAATACTCACCAACATCTGGTGGGTTGTAAGTGGTGTAGCTGCTTTAGGAAACTGTCTGGCACTTTGTCCAAAAACTGAACATAGAGTTCCCTTATGGTTCAGCAATTCCACATCTATTTAAATACTTGAAATAATTTTAAAAAGGGACTCAAACCTAAAATTTTACACCAATTTTCAAAGAAAGATTATGACTAATAGCTAAAAGCTGGAAATAACATAAATGTCCACCAGTAGACTGTTGTTATGTGCTGTTGAGTCGGCCCTGACTCATAGTGACCCCTTCTTGGGTTTCCAAGGTGATATCACTATGGAAGTAGATTGTCCAACCTTCCTTCCAGGTAGTGGCTGGTGGGTTTGAACTGCCAGCTTTCTGGTTAGCAGTCAAGTGTCAGGCTAAAGAGTAAAAATACATTTCACATACTTTGCACGTATTATCAAGGGAGAAAAATCCCTGGAGAAGGACATTATACTTGGTAAAGTACAGAGTCAATGAATGAGTGAAATATTCAAGATCATCAGTCAGAACAAGGATGGGGTCAAGAATGTAACAGACCATCAATTATTCATATACAAGTTGAAGCTGAAGAAAATTAAAACAAGTCCATGAGTGCCCAAATATGACCATGATTATATCATATCTGAATTTAGAGACCATCTAAAAAGAGATTTGACACACTAATCACTAAAGACTGAAGACCAGGTGAACTATGGAATGACATCAAGACCACCATATAAGATGAAAGCTAAAGTAAAAGGAAGAGATGTTGAAATCAAAGAGCTGAGCAGAAGATTTCAAAAGTGGTTCAAGAAGACAAAGTAAAGTAGTATACGTGCAGTGGTCAGGAGTTAGAAAACCAAAAGAGAAGAGCACTCTGGATTTCTCAAGCTGAAGTAGATGAAGTATAATTCAAGTTTCAAGTTGCAGTGTTGAAGAAATCTATGGGTGAAATGTTGAATGAGGCAGGAAGCATCAAAAGAAGATGGAAGGAATATACAATCATTTTACCAAAAAGAATTGGTCTATTTTCAACCATTTCAGATGTGGTGTATGATCAAGAAGTGATGATATTGAACAAAGAAGTCCAAGCTGCACTATCAAGGAGCTTTGGTTGCAAAGGCATTTGGCTGCAAACCAGAAAATAAGCTGCTAACAACCAGCCACTCTGTGGAAGGAAGATGGGACAATTGACTTCTTTAAAACTTAACAGCCTTGGAAACACAATGGAGGTCGCTATGAGTCAGAATCGACTTGATGGCAGTGAGTATTTTTGTTTTGTTTTGTCTTAGTGAGTTTTTTGTTTGTTTGTTTGTTTGTTTTGTTTTAGATCAAGAGTAGCTTAAAGTGATCTAGTGGTGTAGTGGTAAAGGTATTTGGCTTTTAACCAAAAAGTCAGTGGTTTGAACTTGCCACCTGCTCTGTGGATGGAAGATGAGGCAGTCTACTTCCAAAAGATTTACAACTTTGGAAATCCAAATCTCGCAACATGGATGAACCTGGAGGACATTATGCTTAGCGAAATAAATCAATCACAGAAGGACAAGTACTGTATGAACGCATTACTGTAAAAAGACAGAGAAGGGTTTTTGCTTGGGAAAGGAAACTTACATAGTAGGTTACAGGTATGGGGAGGGAAGGGGAAGGATTAATTTAGAGCTAGTTGGGGCATACACACTGACATGGATAGGGGGAGGGATATACAGGAAGGATATATGACCACCATGATAACATTGGGAAATGAGAGGACACTGAACTGTGCACATAAGAGATAGATGACAGATGCTAAAACCAAGCAATGTGTCCACAATACCACTTTGCCATTAACTCCAAACACTATGCTATTAAAGAAAGAAAGAAAGAAACAGTTAATGGCACAATTTAAAATAAATAAACAAAGCTGGACCATGAAGCAGAATTAAACTGCCTTTAGAAAAGAACAAAGGTAATCAAATAATTGAAAGATAAAATAAAAAATTAGATATGTAGGACAAATTGGAAGCAACACAAATAAAAAATAGTTATTACAGAAAACGTAACAAAATGAATAAAGCTTAAGACAAAAACAAATTGGACAACAACAATATTTTAAGATGATTAAAGAGAAAGTGAAATGTATAAAAATTAGGTTGCTGAGGCAGCATCTTCTTTGTTATAGAAAAATATAGACAAAAACAATGGATCAAAATTTAAAAAAATAATAATAATGAAGTTAAATGTGTATTTCCAGAAATAAAAGTCTAGAATGCATACATTTGAAGGAAATCTTAAATAACAGGAAAATATGACATCAACTGATTCACATCAGGACAAAATCTACTAAATTTATTCATTTTCAAAGATGAAGAATCCATGAATAATCCAGGCAAAAATGGTATTAGTGGCCCAATATAAATAATTACTCTAAGAGTAATCTGCAAGTGATAAAATTAGATTGACCTTAAGCATATAATATTTATAATCAAGGCTAAAAGGTAATAAAATAAGGCACCCCTTCTCCAATAAACATGATTGAAAATTATATAATCTTTCAGTTATTTAAGTTGAAGTGTAATAGATTTTCCACCACAAGCCCTGACAGATACAAATATAGAAATCAGACTAGCTCCTCTGCCATCAACAATAGTAAAAGTGACAAGAATTACATGAAGTAACAGTATTAGGATAGTGTAAATTTTATACTTAAAGCTAGTATAAATTTTGTTCCATGGGAAAAGGTGGTTTCATGAGGTGGTTTCTACAATTTCCAAGTTATTTCCCTAGAGTTAATTTTCTAACTGATGTTCAAACTAAAATTCAAAGATATCGTGGGGTCCTGGTTAGCTAAAAAGGCAGATAGTGGAGTTTTGAGCATTAGAATATCTAGAATCTATGAAACAGGACAAGAGAAGGGTTAAGTGTGTTATCGAGGGGTAGCTTCAAAAATTTATATGGGTCGGAAGTCCCATACACGTTTACAGCTGCAAGACAGAATTTTGAGCATTGTTTATTTTGATAGGGAGAAAAGATTATCAGAAGTATTATAGGACTATACCAATCAATGAAAAGGAGCCCTGGCAGCACCTGTTGGTGCCAAAAGGTTACAAGTTCAAACCTACCCAGTGGCTCTGTGTGAGAAAGACTTTGTGTCTTCTGATTCTGTAAAGACCACAGCTAAGAAAACCCTATGGGCTTATTCACAGCATTGGTTAATGAGCTGTGAGTAGTGGTTGGGATGGATGGTTAAGGACATGGAAGGACCATGATTAAAAAGCCAATGACAATGAGGTCTGGGGAAAAGGACGATGGAGAGGCATCTCCCAATGAGCACAAATATGGTAACATTTCTATTTTTATGTGAATGGACACTAAAGGAAGAATGCAGCAGATGCAGAATTCAGTAATTTGGGGGCAAGAAACTCATGAAGAAATGGTCATGACTGTTAGCCATTATACAGATGCAAATCAAAACAAGAATGGGATATCTTTACATTCTAGCAATAACAGCAAAGTTTAACAGTCAGGAAATAACAAATGCTGAAGATGGTGTGCAGAGATTGGAACTCTCACACACTATCATCAGCAGTACTGTAAAATGGTGAAATTCACTGCGGAAAATGGTACACTGCTTCCTTGAAAAGTTGGAAATAGAAATACCAATAGATCAATCAATCTCACTACTAAGTATATATCCTGAAGAAGAGAGAGCCACAGATATGTGCACACACAAGTTCATCACAGCACTGTTTCCAATAGCAAAGAATGAATGACCAAATGGTGGCACATACACACAGTAGAATACTATGCAACATTTAAAAATAATGAAAAATCCACAAAAGACCTGTAATGTGGATTAATTTGAAGGCATTATGCTGAGTGAAGTAAGTCAATCATAAAAAGGACAAGTATTGTATGAGTCCACTATTACAAAAAGTCAAGCAAATTTTTGTACAAAGAATTATTCTTTGATAGTTACCAAATTTGAAAGTGAAGAGAAAAATTTTACTAAGTAGGTAAGAGACATACATTAATTTGTATGAAGGCAAAGGCAATATACAAATAGTGGGTGACCAGCATAATATCAGTAAGGAAAAGGAAGGCACAGAGTGGTACAGAAGAGTTAGAGATAACTAAGGTAAGCACTGTGACAGACCCAATCCTGCATTATCAGTAATAAAAAACATTAATCTACAAGTAGATACATAGGTAGATGAGCAAAATGAGCAGGTATGAGTAGGCAAATGGTAGTATAACCATGACCACATATAAGTTTGGCACATGATATTTCTAAATACATATATGTATGTTGTATAAAATTTTTCATGTGTTCATTAGAGCTAACAAGGCCAATGATAATAACTTCTAAGCTATAACCAAATATTTTGAGGAAATGGGTTATTGGGCCTCTAAATTGAAGACTGTAGCCACAGGGGATGTCAAAATCAATTGTCATCACACAATCCACAAACAATTTTTTTTTTTTTACATCCTACTTTGGTGAGTAGTTACCGAGGTCTTGAAAGTTTGCGAGTGGCCATGTAAGGTGCAGCTATTTATCTTCCCTTCTCTAGAGCAAAAAAGAAGGAAGAAAATCAAAGATATATGGAAAAAATTAGTCCTAAGGATTAGCTTTTGAAGTGTGGTGCTGACAAAGAATGGACTGCTAAAAGAACTAACAAATATGTACTGGAAGAAGTGCAGCTGGAATGCTCCTTGGAAGTGATAATGGCCAGACTTTGTCTCACCTACTTTGGTCATGTTGTCAGAGGAGACCATTCCCTGGAGGATGTCATGCTTGGTAAAGTGTAAGGTCAATGAAAGAGAGGAAGGCCCTCAACAAGATGGATTGACACAGTGGCTACAATAATGGGCTCAGGTCCAGCCAGGATTGGGGAGCTGGCACAGGACCAGGCAGTGTTTCATTTTGCTGTGCATAGGGTCACTATGAGTCCGAGATGACTCAATGACACCTAAAAACAACAACGACAACAACAGCAGGGATTAGTGGACCATGTGAACCTCAAGCATTCATGACCCTGAGACCAAAAGAAGTAGATAGTGCCAAATACCACTGCAACCACTTTGAAAGGGATAGCAATAGAAGATGCTAGATAAAGTGGAAGAAAAATGTGGAACAGATAACAAAATAACAAAATAAAACAAGATTACTCTTATAATAAACCCTCATGAAACCCCTGAGACTATGGCTCTTAGTCATCCTTCAAACGTGGAATTAAACTCACACTTATGGCTGAACTTTCAGCTAAATAACAGAACCATGAGGGGAATAATAACACCAGGGAGGAATGCTCGCCTTAGAACAATCAAACCCAAGAAACCAAAAGGGCAGCATTTGCCTAGTGACAAAACTCAAAAGGCAGGAATGGACAGGAAAGGACAGAGGGAATCATTAAACACAGAGAGGAAGAGAAAAGAGTGCTTTTAAATTGTGAAGATTGTAATCAATGTCACAAAACATAATGGGTATGAAGTGCTAGGTGGGAAATCAATTTATTTTGTAAAATTTTACCCAAATGACAGTGAAAAGTAAAATAAATTAAATAAAATATTAAACAAATTCTCATTCATATACCATGATATAATAAAGGAATTCTCATGTACACAGAGCCTCAGAAGTTCTGCCAAACAATGAATCATATCAAATATGATTTTAAAGGGATTATAGGAAATAGAGATTTACAATTCCAGGTAATGTTCCAGGAAATAGATGAAGCAAAATTGATCACATACCTCAGTTCAAGATTGTTTTTGTTATTTTGAGTTTTGTTTGTATTTTTTGTTTTGATCAATTTGAATTTGAAAAATTATCTAGCATAACATTGGTGATATTAAATGCCGTCGAGTAGGACCCGACTCATAGTGACCCCTCCTTGGGTTTCCGAGCATAGAATAGAGATACAGTATTATAAAATTAATAATATCAATATATTTGAGAAATATAAATGTGAAATTGATTCCTCAAAGTAAAATTTAAAATAGGATATTCCTTTAAAGTTGTATATGATTACATAACATAACAGATAATTACAAAAACAAAAACAAAAAACCTAACAGTCTATCAAGATGGTTAAGATAGGAACAAATATGTCAATAAATACAAAAAAAATATGTAGATCAAATTCAAGGACAAAATTAGCATACTAACAAAATGTAATAACTCTGTTAAGATAGATGTTATTTGTATCTATATTGACAATGCCCAGAAACTGTCTGGAATATTCTTTATTTATTCAACACATAAAATATGTTTAACTTAACTAATGTGGACTAAATTAAGAGAAATTCAGGATTTGAAATCAGTAAATTTTCATGGTGGTTGAGTAAATAAATTCCTATGAAGTTGTTTTGAGATCTAAAATGATCTAAATAGTTTGTACTTGATTACTAATGTAGATGTAGATGGTTCAGATTCATCCAATGATACTGGAAGTATGCTTCCATAAAAATCGCAGTCAATAAATCCCTAGAGATTAGTTCTACTCTGTAACACAAAGGGTCATAAGTCAAATTCAACTCGATGGCAACTAGTTTTGTTTTTGTTTTTGTACCTCCAGCACAGATAATGAAGAAAGTGTGTTGCATTTTGGTGTTGCAATGCTGTGTGTGAAGCAATCTACCAAGGACTTCAAAGACCTCACATGATTAAAATTGTATTCATAATTACATTAATGAAAGCCTAAAAATATGTTTTCAGTAGCTACTATAACTGTGCATGTTCTATTTTTATGACATTGTTATACATTAAATAGAAAAGCACAGTAGCTCAATAGAAAATAATAACACTTGAACACACAAGTCTACAAGTTAAACACACATGTAATGTAAATGAGATACAAAAATTCATTAAGTATCACTAGTTTTAAAGTACAACAGCAATTGATAAGGAAAATTTGCTTTTACTTTGCCTAGATTGGCATAAACTTGAAATAAATGTAAAACTATATTGTCGTTGATGTTGTTGGTGTTAGGTACCATCAAGTCAACTCTGTTTCACAGCAACCCTGTATACAACACTGCCCTGTTCTGAGACAGCCTCACAATCCTTGTTATACCTGAGCCCATCATTGCAGCCTGTGATAGGTGGACCTATGTGTCATCTTGGCTGGATCACAATTCTCTGTGGCTTAAGCAGTTGTGATGTGGTTATTTCCATGATGGGATCAGATGAACATGTTATAAGCAGCTGATCCATTGAAAGGTTTCAGGATCCCATTTTTTTCCCAGTCAATGCTCTCACTTTAACTTCAGACATGATTCTGGATTGGCAATCTAATTCATTGGGGAAAAGGAAATAATCAGACTTTTCGGGGATTACTGGACACTGGCTCTGAACTGACACTAATTCCAGGAGACCCAAAGTGTCATTGTGGCCCACCAGTCAGAGTGGAGGTATATGGAAGTCAAGTTATTGATGGAGTCTTACCTAAGTTGTGTCTCACAGTGGGTCCAGTGGGTCCCTGAACTCATCCAGTAGTAATTTCCCCAGTTCCAGAATGCATAATTGGAATAGATATACTGAGCAATTGGCAGAATTCCCACATTGGATCCCTGATATGTGGAGTAAGGGCTATTATGGTAGGAAAAGTCAAGTAGAAGCCTTTAGAACTGCTTCTACCTAGAAAAATAGTAAATCAAAAGCAATACTGCATCCCTGGAGGGGTTTTAGAGATTACTTCCACCATCAAGGACTTGAAGGATGCAGGGGTGGTGATTCCCACCACATCCCCATTTAATTCACCTATTTGGCCTGTGCAAAAAACACATGGATCTTAAGAATGACAGTAGAATATCATAAACTTAATCAGGTGGTGACTCCAGTTGCAGCTGCTATTCCTGATGTGGTTTCATAGTTTGAGCAAATTAGTACATCTCCTGGTACTTGGTATGTAGTTATTGATATGGCCAATGCTTTTTTCTCTATACCAGTTTCAAAAGACCACGAGAAGAAGTGTGCCTTCACCTGGCAAGGCCAATAGTATACTTTCACAGTCCTTCCTCAATGGTATATCAACTCCCCAATAATATGTCATAATTTAATCTGTAGGAATCTTGATCACCTTTCCCTTCCACAAGAAATCATAATCATCCATTATATTGATGACATTATACATGGGCTCAGCAACATGGACTTCCACTTATCAAGGCTGGTTTGGCTACCACCACTGCTGAGTGCCCAATCTGACAGCAGCAGAGACCAACAGTGAGTCCACAATATGGAACCATTCCTCGGGGGGATCAGCCAGCAAAATGGTGGCAGGTCGATTACATTCTACCACTTCCATCATGGATAGGACAGCTTTTTTTCTTATTGGAATAGATACTTATTCTATGTATGAATTGCAAAG
>NW_006922451.1:121378-121971 GCF_000298275.1 Orycteropus afer afer
GGGGCTGGCGCGGGATCGGGCAGTGTTTCGTTCTGCTGTGCATGGGGTCGCTATGAGTCTGAAATGACTCGACGGCACTTAACAACAACAACAATGTATGGATATGGATTTTCCTTCCCTGCATGCAATGCTTCTCCAAAACTACCATTAGTAGACTTACAGAATGCCTTATCCACTGTCATGGTATCTCACACAGCATTGCTTCAGCTCAAAGGACTCACTTCACAGCAAGGAAGTGTGGCAGTGGGCATATTCTCATGGAATTCACTGGTCTTACCATGTTCCCCATCATCCTGAAGCAGCTGGCTTGATAGAATTATGAAATGGTCTACTGAAAACACAATTACAGCACCAGCTAGGTAGCAATACTTTGAAAGTTTGGGCCAATGTGCTCCAGGAGTCTGTATATACTCTAAACCAGCATCCAATATATGGTTTTATTTCTCGAATAGTCAGGATTCACAGGTCCGGGAACCCAGGGGTTGAAAGGGGAGTGGCACCACTCACTATTACCCCTAGTGACCCACTCAAAAAATTTTTGCTTCCTGTCCCTGCTACCCTATGCTCTGTGAGTCTGGAGATCTTAGTCCCAA
>NW_006922451.1:123496-126654 GCF_000298275.1 Orycteropus afer afer
GAAGCTATTGAAAATACCATGGTTTGGGTCAGATGTGCCTTAGTCTTCAAAGAGTCATATTTGCTCTTCAGCACCTTAAAGAGGGCTTTTGTGGCAGATTTGCTCAGTGCAAGACATTGACTGATTTCTTGGCTGCTGCCTCCTTTGATGTTGATTGTGCAAGCAAATTATATGGAATTTTTTACAACTTCAATCTCTTCTCCATTTAGCATGAACCTGCTTGTTGGTCCAGTTGTGAGGATTTTCATTTTCTTTATATTGAGGTGTAATCGACACTGCAGGCTGTAATCTTCAAAAACTTGGTCTATATATTCACATTTCATACTAATATGAATCATTCAATCTTCTTGAAAGAAAATATGGCAGTACTAGTAAATAAGAAAATTGACCTAGAATATCTTTTTTAACACCTCAGGCTTATGTATGTAAGAGTGTAAATGTTAGCATCAATATGTATAAGAGGGTAAATATTAGTATGATTAAAGTAGTGATTTTTGCAGCTTTCATAAAAATGAGAATGCTAAGAATAAAGAAATAAAAAAATAGTGTCTAATTTGTGGCACTGAATTTTATTCAGATTAAAAAAATAATACGGAGAAGGATACACAAGGTTATTTCTTGGTATTTTGTATTCATTCATATTTAATAAGTAGGTTATTTATAATTTTATGCCATTTTGAGAAAATCAAAAAATTGTGATATATATCTATCTTTTTATCATCTATGCAATTGCCTCTATATAAATGTTCATATATATACATATACACACACACAAACATACACATATATACATACACACCATACACACACACACATATTTATATTATATGAATAAGGAAGACAAAAGAAGAATTGATGCTTTTGAATTATGGTATTTGCAAAGAATATTAAATGTATGATGTGCTGTCAGAGAAACAAACAAATTTTGTCTTGCAAGAAACACAGCCAGATGTTCTTTTCAGAAGCAAGGATGGCAAGACTTTATCTCTCCTAATATGGTCATGTTGTCAGGAGGGGCCAGTCCTTATAGAGGGACATCATGCTTGGTAAAGTAGAAGGTGAGCAAAAAAGAGGAATACTCTCAATGAGAAGGTTTGACATCATATGTACAAAAATGAACTCCCACATAGCAACAATTGTGACCATGGCACAGGAACAAGCAGTGTTTCTTTCTGTTGTATATATGGTCAATATGAGTTGGAATCAACTTGAGAGTAAATACCAATATGATAGATACACACACACACGCATATATATATGTGTGTGTGTGTGTGTGTGTGTGTGTGTGTGTATCTATATGAAACAAAAAGCACTGCCCTGGAGTCAGATCTTATTCATAAAGACACACATATATATCAGATATGTCAGGAATAGGATACAAAAAAAAAAAAAAACTTACTGCCATCAAGTCGGATCTGACTCAAAGCAACCCCTCCTTGGGTTTCTGAGGTGTTATCTCTATGGAAGTAGGTTGTCCAACCTTCCTTCAGAGAAGTGACTGGTGGGTTTGAACTGTGAGCTTTCCGGTTAGCAGTCAAATGCCTTAGGCACCACACCACCAGAGCCCCCCTGTATACACCTATATGTGTGTGTATACACACACACACACATATGCATGTTGAATATGTTCATCTGTCAGTTTGTCATACTATGGTTGCTTGTCTGTTGCTGTGAAGCTGCAGGCTATGACAGTAGTATTTCAAAGTCCAGCAGGGTCACCTAGGTGGACAGTTTTCAGCATAGCTTCTAGACTGAGGCAGACTCAGAAGAAGGAAGGGGTCATCCAATTCTCAGTAACTGGTCAGTGAACACCTTACAATTAGCACTGAAACACTGTGTGATGAATTACTGAAAAACTGGATGAATTTCCCTGAAACATTGTCTTATATAGTGTGAGAAATGAGACTGTCAGGTTGAAAGGAACTCAAAATATAACTGAGGAAGAGCTGCTTCCTCAGAGTATAGTCGACCTTGATTGTGTGAATGTAGTAAAGTTTTCAGAACCTCCATTTGCTAAGGTGAAATGACATAAAATGGGAAGAAAAACCTGCAAATATCCATTAGTAATTGGAACATGCAATGTATAAAGTATGAATCTAGGAAAATAAGAAATTTTAAATAATGAATTGGAATGCATAAAAACAAATATCCTAGGCATCAGTGAGATGAAATGGACTTGTTTTGGCCATTTTGAATCAGACAACCACACGATCTACTATGCCAGGAATGACAATTTGAAGTGGAATGGCATGGCATTCATTGTCACCAAGAATGTTTCAAGATTTCTCCTGAAGTGCAATCCTGTCAGTGATAAGATAATATCCACATTCCCACAAGGAAGACAACTTAAAACTACTGTTATTTAAATTTACACATCAACCACCAAAGTCAAAATTGAGGAAATTGATGATTTTTACCAACTTCTGAAGTCTGAAATTGACCAAACATGTATGAAGATGTATTGATTATCAATGGGGACAGGAATGTGAAAGTTGGAAACAGAGAAGAATCACCAATACTTGGAATATATGGCCTTAGTGATAGAAATGATGCCAGAGATCTCATAATAGAATTTTGCAAGACCCACTTATTCATTGCAAATACATTTTTTCTACAACATAAACAGTGGCTGTACACTTAGACTTCATCAGGTGGAATACCGAGGAATTAGATTGAGTACATCTGTGGAAAAAGGGGATGGAGAAGCTCAATATTTTCAGCCAAAACAAGGCCAGAAGCTGGTTGTGAAACAGAACATCAGTTGCTCATGTACAAGTTCAAGTTTAAGCTGAGGACAATTAAAACACAAGTACACACGAGCCAAAATATGACCTTGATTATATCCCTCGTGAATTGAGAGACTATCTCAAAATAGATTTGCTGCATTGAACACTGATGACTGAAAGCCAGATGGATTGTGGGTTCACATCAAGAACATAATCCATGAAGAAAGCAAAAGGTCACTAAAAAGTTAGAAAATGAAGAGAAGACCAAAATGGATGTCAGAAGAGACTCTGAAATTTGTCCTTAAATGGAGATTAGCTAGAGAAAATGGAAAAAAAAAAATGACAAGATAAAAGATATGAACAGAAGATTTCAAAGAGCAGCTCAAAAAGTTAATTATTATAGTGAAATGTGCAAAGACCTGGAATAAGAGA
>NW_006922451.1:126754-131582 GCF_000298275.1 Orycteropus afer afer
AAAAGATCTGAACAGAAGATTTCAAAGAGCAGCTCAAAAAGACAGTTAATTATTATAGTGAAATGTGCAAAGACCTGGAATAAGAGAACCAAAAGGGAAGAACATGCTCAGCATTTCTCAATCTGAAAGAACAGAAGAAAAATTCAAGCTTCAAGTTGCAATATTGGAAGTTTCTATGGAAAAAATATTGACTGATGCAGGGAATTTTGAAAGAAGATGGAAGGAATACACAGAGTCACTGTACCAAAAAGAATTGGTCAATGTTCACTTGTTCCAAGAAGTCACATGATCGATTCTGTTCTGGTTACCTAGTACTGCTCTGACAAGAATATACAACAAATGGTGTGGCCTTAAAAAAAGAAGTTCATTCTTACAATTTGGAGGCTTTAAATCCAAGTTCAAGTGCCAGGCTCTAGGGGCTGAGTGAAAGCCCCTCAACCTTGGGGTCCAGCTCTGCCTCCTGCTTCCGGCCCACTGGAGCTAGAGGTGTTTCTTCACTCAGACAGCTGCTGGCTGCTGAGGCTGAAAAACGAAGGTTGTGAAGCAAAAAGGCACAGTCCCGATGTTACCAAACCACATGGCAGGTCATTAATTCAAGTCCATTGAAAGTCCCAAGGTCAGCAGTGCATGGCAGCTTGCTCAAAAAAGACGTGGCTACATTCGGGGTCCAAGCGTGCCATAACTAGAGACCATTCCCAAGGCTTCTCCTTACATACGAGAAACAGACCACATCCCAAAGGCAGATACTCAGCTGCTTGTGGTAGATCCCACCACGGAGTTGATTGCCCATCTCATCATGGGTAATAATTCCACCAGCTGTCAGCCACTCAACCAGGTCTAACCAAGTTGACACACAAACATAACTACCATACTTTCTTCAATGGTATTGGAGGAAGAAATCAAAGCTGCACTGAAGGATTTGTTGAAAATAGGGTCAAGGAATTGGTGGAATTACCATTGAGATGTTTTAACAAATGGATGCCATGCTGGTGGCACTTACTCATCTATGCCAGGAAATTTGGAAGACTGTCACCTGGACAGTTGATTAGAAGAGATCCATCTTTGTGTCCATTTGAAAGAAAGGTGACCCAACAGAATGTGGAAATTATAGAACAATATCATTAATATCACACACAAGTAAAATCTTGCTGAAGATAATTAAAAAATGGTCATGGAAGTATATTGATCAGGAACTTCCAGAAATATAAGCTGGAATCAGGGATATCATTGTGGAATGGGGGATATCATTGCTGATGTCAGATGGATCTTGGCTGAAAACAAAGAATGTAACAAAGATGTTTGCTTGTGTTTTTTGACTACACAAATCATTCAATTGTGTGGATCATAACAATTATGGATAACATTGAGAATAGAAATTCCAGAACACTTAATTATGCTCATGAGGAACCTGTACATAGAAAAAGATGCTGTCATTTGAAAAGAACAAAGGGATAGTACATGGTTTAAAATCAGGAACGAGTGTGTTAGAGTTGTATCCTTTCACCATACTTAATCAATCTGTATGCTGAACAAATAATCCAAGAAACTGAACTATATAAAGGAGACCATGGTATCAGGACTGGAGGAAGACTCATTAATTAACAATGTGCGATATGCAGACAACCCAACCTTGTTTGTTGAAAGTGAAGATGATTTGGAGTGCTTAATGATGAAGATTAAAGACCACAGTCACCAATATGGATTACACCTCAACATAAAGAAAATAAAAATCCTCACAACTGGACTAATAAGCACTATCATAATAAATGGAGAGAAAACTGAAGTTGTCAAAGATTTCCACACAAAGACCTGATCTTTGGAACGTAATCATGTCAATAAGAAAGGAAAGAATTTGTGCTATTTCTTGGTGTGTGGTGCTGTTAGGTGCCATTCACTTGGCTTTGACCCTACGTACAACAGAATCAAACACTGCCAGTCCTGCGCCACTCTCGTAATACTTGCTATGTTTGATCCCATCATCATACCCACTATGTCAATTCATTTACTTAACCTTCTACATTATCAAGCATGATAACATTCTTCATGGACTGATCCTTTCTGACAACATGAAAAGCTTGTGAGAAAATTTTCTCATCTAAGGAACATTCCAGATATACTTCTCCCAAGACAGATTTGTTTGTTATTCTGGCAGTCTGGGGTATTTCGTGTTCTTTACCAAAACAATAATTCAAATGCATCATTCTTTTTTTGTCTTCCTTATTCATTGTTCAGCTTTCACATGTATATGAGGCTATTAAAAATACCATGACTTGAGTTAAGCCCACCTCAGTCTTAAAAGTGACATCTTTGCTCTTTAACACTTTAAAACAATCTTTTGCAGCAGGGTTGCCCAGTGCAATACATTGTCAGTTTTTTGACTGCTGATTAAAAGGTATTTACTGTGGATCCAAGTAAAATGAAATCCCCGACAACTTCAGTCTTTTCTTCATTTATTTTGATGTTGCTTATTTGGTCCAGTTGTAATTTTTTTTGCATAGTGGCTAAGGCACTTGACTGCTAACCAGAAGGCTGGTGGTTCAAATCCACCAGCCACTCCTCGGAAGGAAGATGGGGCAATCTACTTCCGTAGTGATACTGCCTCAGAAACCCAAGAAGGGGTCGCTATGAGTCGGGTCAGACTCGACGGCACATAACAACTAATTTTGAGGTGTAATTCATACTGAAGGCTACAGTCTTTTATCTTCATCAGTAAGTATTTCTAGTCATCTTCACTTTTAGCAAGGAGTTTGCATCATCTCCAAATCCCAGTTTGTTAATGAGTCTTCCTCCAATACTGAAGCCGCATTCTTCTTCATGTAGTCGAATTTTTCAGATTATTTGTTCAGCATACAGACTGAGTAAGTATTTTGAAAGGGTGAAAGCTTGACACACACTTATGCTTATTTAAACCATTCAGTATCCCCTTTTTCTGCTGGAACAATTGTCTCTTGGTCTAGGTACAGGTTCCTCATGATCACAATTAAGTGTTCTGGAATTCCCGTTCTTTTCACTATGTTAAACATAATATGTTATGCACCACACAGTCGGATGTCTTGGGATAATTGGTTAAACACAGGTAAACATCTTTCTGCTATTCTTTGCTTCCAGCCATGATTCATCTGATGTCGGCGATGCTATACCTCATTGCACACCCTCTTCTGAGTCTGGCCTGAATTCATGCCAGTTCCTAGTCACTGCACTGGAGCAAACATTTTTTTACATTATCTTCAGCATAATTTACCTTAGGTGTAGCATTGCCCAGTAATTTCCACATTCTGTTGAATCACTTTTCTTTGCTATGGGTACAAATATAGATCTCTTCCAGTCAGTTTGCCAGGTAGCTGTCTTCCAAATCTCTTGGCATAAACAAACAAACACCTCTAGCACTGCATCCATTTGTTGAAGCTGCTAAATGGATATTCTGTCAATTCCCTGTGCTTTATTGTTTATCAACTCCTTCAGTGCAGCTGGGATTTCTTCCTTCAGTACAATGGGTTCTTGATAACATGCTACCTCATGAAATGGCTGAATGTTGATCAATTGCTTTTGGTACAGTGACTATGTGTATTCCTTTCATTGTCTTTTAATGCTTGCTACATCCTTCAATATATTGCCCTTAGAATTCTCCACTATTGCAACTCAAGGCTTGAATTTTTTCTTCAGTTCTCTAGCTTCAGAAATGCCAAGCATGGTCTTCCCTTTTGGTTTTCTAATTCCAAGTCTTTGTACATTTACTTTTCTTCTCAAGCCACCCTTCAAAATATTCTGTTCAGCTCTTTTACTTCATCATCATTTCTTCCACTTTCTTGAACAAGTCTCCATTCAAGAGCAAGTTTCAGAGTCTCCTCTGATAACCAATTTGGTATTTTCTTCCTTTTCTTTCTTTTTAATGACATGAAATCCATAAAGGTCATTATCCTAGGCATTAATGAGCTGAAATGGACTGAAATTGGCTATTTTGAGTTTCCCAATAGTACAGTCTACTCTACCTAGAATGACAGAGGAAAAGTATGGTGTTCATCATGAAAAAGCACATTTCAAGATATATCCTGAAGTTCAATGCAGTCAGTGATAGGATAAATTCCATGGGCATGCAAGGAAGACCAGTCAATATTAAAAAAAAAAAAAAAAAAAAAAAAAACCTACTGCTATCAAGTTGATTCTGACTCATAGTGACCACCATTGGGTTTCTGAGGCAGGAAATCATTATGGAAGTACACTGTATGGTATTCCTTCTGCAGAGTGGCTGGTGGGTATGAACTGGCAACCTTCTGGTTAGCAGTCAAATGCCTTAGGCACTCTGCTACCAGAGCTCCTTATTATTATTCAAATTTACACAACAACCACAAAAGGCAAAGTCTAAGAAATTGAAGGTTTTTACCAAATTCTGCATTCTGATACTGATGAAGCATGTAATCAAAACATATTTATAATATCTAATGATTGGACTGTAAATGTTGGACACCAAGAAGATGCATCAATAGTTGGAAAATATTGCCTTATTGATGGAAATGACACTGGAGACAGCATGATAGAATTTTGCAAGACCAATAACTTAATTTATTGAAAATACCTTTTTTTGTGCCATCTTGGTGATGCTGATTCAGAGAGATAAAATATGACATAATAAAACTGACCCATAGGTTGTCTCAGTCTAGAATCTTTACAGGAGAAAATTTCCAGGTTTTTTGTACTGTGGAGTGGCTAGTAGATTTGAATTTCCTTTGTGTTAGAAACTGAAAGCTTAACCATTGCAACACAATAGACATATGTCATATATACATGATATATATGTATATATATTGTGTGTGTATATATATATATATAT
>NW_006922451.1:131982-133420 GCF_000298275.1 Orycteropus afer afer
GTAGTGATACTGCCTCGGAAACCCAAGGAGGGGTCGCTATGAGTTGGGGCCGACTTGATGGCAAACAACAACAACAACAACAACCATGACATATCTGATATATACGTATGTGTGTGTGTATGTGTGTGTGTGTGTGTGTATCTATCTATCTATCTATCTATCTATATATATATGAAAAAGTCACTGTGGTTGCCTCAGATCTGACTCATAATGACTGTTCCTTGGGTTTCTGAGCTTCACTATGGAAGTAGATTGCCCAACCTTCCTTCTGAGGAGTGGCTGGTGATTCAAATCCACCAGCCTTCTGGTTAGCAGTCAAATGCCTTAACCAAAAGAAGGGAGTGACAATACATTAAAATATCTGTTGATGTTATTCTTACATCCAGTGTTGCTGTTAAAAATTGTGATTTTTGTAGGAAAGTAAGAGAATTGTGGATAATGGCATATATTAATTATTCACATTTTGTATCACCTAGGGGAAATCTATGTAAGAGGCTATTAAAGTAGTGAAATGAGAGCTTAAAATATCCTGAACTATGTCTAAATTGGACTAAATTAAAGCCATGAGTTAAAATTAATAATTCTTGTTAGTGCCCCGATTTGGAGAAATAAGACTGTTAAATTTAACTGAAACTTAAATGTCATAGTGTCATTGTGCTCAGTCCTCAGCCCACTATCCTTTTCTCTATGACTATAAAATATATCTGTTTGTCCTTCATAACTTCTCATGTGATTTTCACAAATAGAGATTCAAATGCCCATTTTGATATGTTGGTCTAATGTCTAAATGTATCAAAAGCTTAACACATCTAAACCAGAATATTAGATGACTATATCCCTCCTGTTTATAACTGTTTTTTTCCTGCCTTATTAATTTTAATTAATTTCAATATTATACACTCAGTAGTTTAAGTAAAAGATCAAAGTTGGCCTCTACCTCCATGTTTTCCCTTTTTATTTATTAGATATATATTCTGAATATTTCCTTTTTTTTGCATTTACTGCTAACACCTTTGTTAATAAAAATATAATATTTTACTTTGAATTCTATACTCTTAACTTTTGTCCCTACTTCTACTTTTGCATTCTACTATTAGCTTTTTCTATAGTAGCTAAAGGTACTCTTTTAAATTCAGATGTTTACTCTTCTATTAAAAATATCCCAATAGTACTTATTGTACTAGGAATAAAATCACATTTTTAACATGGCCTACAAGCACAACATGATTCATTCTCTGCTTAAATGCCTATTTTATATTCTATGAAATTACCTATGCCAGAATTTTTTAATCTCACTGGCTTTCTGTACATACACATACTTTTTTTTTTTTTTTTCAAGCTAGAGTATTTTATTTTTATTTTCCCTCCTCTTGGAAGGGAGCTCTGGTGGTATAGTGCCTAAGGCATTTAACTGCTAACCAGAAGGTTGGAGGTTCAA
>NW_006922451.1:133676-137782 GCF_000298275.1 Orycteropus afer afer
AGTAGCTTTTGATATTAGTCCCAAC
Organism: Orycteropus afer afer; assembly: GCF_000298275.1. NCBI lineage: Eukaryota > Metazoa > Chordata > Mammalia > Tubulidentata > Orycteropodidae > Orycteropus > Orycteropus afer. Next base: position 133,702 of record NW_006922451.1, read on the forward strand.
ATAAGAGAAGTTTGTAAGTCATCACTCTCATCTCTACAGCAATATAAAGTTGGATAAATTGAAAATCTGACTTTACTTGAACTGAGGATGAAAGGCAAACTGCCATTTCAGAATCAGGAAAGACTGATCCATCCAGAGAGGTACATCTGATATTTTCATATCCAGCACAGAAGCCTCTGAAGCCATAAGGGGATAGAAACACTTAATGATTATTTTTATGACTATCTGGAAGCTGACGGTGGATTAACATAAAAGTCAGAAATTTCTGGGGGCTACATATTTAGAGGAGTGTCCACACTTTATTGATTTTTACCACCAAGAATCCCACCAAAATTTACAGTAAAGAGCCAAGATAGATCACATTGTGGCTTTATCACAAGGAGAAAAAATTAATCCTTGTTAAAAAATATAAATATAAATATCAATGTTTTGAAGAAAAGGCCTTGGCAAGCCTTCTCTCAGCTGGAAAGAGAGCTTTACTCCTTTTCTAGCTCCCTTTGGCCTTCTTGTCTCACATAACAAGCAGAAAGAAAAATAAATCAATAGGGTCAGTACCTTAAGGAAATAAAATTGCAACACTGCAGCCAGGAAAATAACTAGGGGACATGGTCTTGGGATGCTGTTCCCTTATAGAAACAGTTGTGAGGGTAAAAGTCCCCAAACACAGGCTCACTGAAATATTAATATTAAATTGAAAAATTAAGGTGCATGCCTCTATCCTCACACCTTAAAAACACACCAAAAGAATTTCGTTATAATAAGAGTGGATTGTACTTGAAAGATATGCATTACAAAGAGTCTGTGAAGACAAGTCTTGAAGGAAACCTCAAGGCAAAAGGAGAGAGAGAAATACAGTCTAGATGAATTTGAAGCTTTTGGCATATATAGAAACAACAACATTAAACACGGTGCAAGTCCTGACCAGATTAACAAAATCTGCACATAACTGACTTATTTAATTCAGTTCCTAGCATTTGATACCATATGTGTGGGTTTCAAAAAAAAAAAAAAAATTACAAACCAGAAGACAACAGAAACAAAGTCTAAAGAGAAAAAGCATTCATCAGAAATAGATTCAGGTATGATAAAATACTGGAATTGTCAGGTAATTCAAAATAACTATTATTAATATATTAAGGACAATAATGGGGAGAGAAAAAAAAAAAAAAGACAACACACCAGGATTGATGAGTATGTGAGAAGATAGAAAATGAGAAAATATAAAAAGAAAATGTTAGCAGATATTAATGCAGTGACAGATATAACGACAGACTTTGATGGGATCACTACACTTTGATGGGATCACAAACTTTGATGGGATCCTACATGGTCAAGGAGAGAATCAGGAAGCTTGTCAAAAAATAGGTCAAGAGAAACTTCCCAGTCTGAAATACAAAGAGGGGAAAAAAAGCACCACACACTACATGCATATTGGAATATCAGGGAAGAAGAAAGAGCAGAATAAATATTTGAAGTCAGATGGTGTCACAACATCCCCAAAATGAGAACAGATATCAGACCATAGATTTAGGAAGCTCAGAGAACACCAAAAATGGTTAAAAAAAAAAAGAGAGAGAGAGAGAGAAAAAAAAGGCTAAGACATCTTAGTTAAACTTCAGAAAACCAAACACAAGGAGAAAAGTTTTATAAAAGCCTGTCGGGAGTGCACCTTATGAATAAAGGAACAAGGACAAAAATTATAGTGAACTGCTTTGTAGACACGGAGCTCTGGTGGCATAGTGCCTAAGGCATTTGACTGCTAACCAGAAGGCTGGAGATTCATACCCAACAGCCATTTCTTAGAAGGAAGGTTGGGCAATCTACTTCCATAGTGATACCATCTTGGAAACTCAAGGAGGGGATACTGTGAGTTGAAATCGAATCCACAGCAGTGAGTTTGTTTTAGTTTTTTTTTTTTTTTTTTTTTTTTTTTTGGCCTTTGAAAACCGGGGAAAAAAAAGAAAAGGGGGGGGGAAAATTTTAAAAATTGGAAGGAAAAAAAAAAAAAAAAAAAAACCATTTTTTTAAAAAAAAAAAAAAAAAAAAAAAAAAACCCTTACTGCCATAGAATTGATTCTGACTCATAGTGACCTCCACTGGGTTTCGAAGGAGCTAAATCTTTACAGAAGTACATTGCCTGATCTTCCTTCCTTGGAGTGGCTGGTGGGTTTGAACTGCTAATCTTCTGATTAGCAGTCAAAAGCATTAGACATTGCACCTCCAGTGCTCCTTACTATTTTCTATTCATTGAAATTATCTTTCATCAGTAAAGGAGAAATAAAGGCCTTCTGTATTTTGAGTTTAAACTCTGTGGAAGAAGAAATCAAGTCATATGTTTCAATAAAACTCCATTGTGTAGGATAAAGAAGTCCCCAGGTAGCAAAAAACAGTTAAGATTTCAAATAGTAACTGAAAATTTGATTTGAATTCATCCAGAGGTGCCTGAGAAGTGAGGTCTGGCAATCTATTCCCAAGATACCTCAGCCTTCAAAGCCCTATGGGGTATAATTATGCTCTACAACACATGGGGTCACCATGAGTAGGAACTGGCAAGATGGCAACTGGTTGTGTGTGTTTGTGTAGAATTATATCCATTACATAATTAGTTCAGAACAATCATTTATGAAAGGAAAGAGTAGTAAGAACGGAAGACATGAAGGCAGGAAGAGAAGAAGGGAGAAAGAGGGAGTGAGGGAGGAGGGAAGGAAGGAAAGAGAAAAACGTCAAATAAAAATCTTAGCTCTTTCCTGGCATAAAACCAAGGTATGATGGTGCCCTTAGCAATTCAAGTAACAATGAAACAGAGTAACTTTAGGAAAAGTTGATGCTTTTTTTTTCTTTCTTTTCTTTCTGTAATTCAACTTATTTTAATATTCCAATGAGATATTCTAATGTGGTCATCATGCAAATCTGGAAATAAATGGAAATAACCAAGTAGAAATGCAAACATTTTAATTAATTTATCTATGCATGCTTGAGGAGCTCTGGTAGCACAGTGCCTAAGGCACTTGACTGCTAAACAGAAGGCTGACAGGTTCAAACCCACCAGCCACTCCTTGGAAGGAAGGTTGGGCAATATACTTCTGTAGTGATACCGCCTCGGAAACCTAAGGAGGGGTCGCTATGAGTCGGTCCGACTGGACAGCACATAACAACAACAACAACATGCTTGGGTCTCCGTGAGTGGGAATCAGAATCGACTGGACAGCAACTAACAATAGCGAACAGATACTGTCAATTAGCTTGGAATATTAAGATCATTTAGGAAAGAGCAGAAGGTCACTGTGTGATGCAAATGGTTTGCACTTGACTATTAGCCTAAAGGTTGGGGGTTCAAACCCACTCAGCAGTCTCATGGAAAGAAATCTGGATGATGCACTTCCATAAGAGTACGGCCAGGAAAGCTCTGTGGAGTACAGTGCTACTTTGTAACACTTGGGATCATCATGAGTGGAAACAGCTTGTTGGCAAAAGGTGAGAGAATGAAAAAGAAGTTGCAGGTACATAGAGATGGTCAGGAATTCATGGAGTGTAATTGTAGGGAGCTCTGGTGGCATAGTGCCTAAGGCACTTGACTAACCAGAAGGCTGGTGGTTCAAACCCACCAACCACTCCTCAGAAGGCCGATGGGGTGATCTATTTTGGCAGTGATACTGCCTTGGAAACTCAAGGAGGGGTCACTATGAGTCAGGTCTGACTCGATGGCACAGAAAAACAACAATCATAAGTAACCTGTCCTTCTGGGTCTTTTGCATTTTCCTGGCAAATTGGATTGTATACTAGGTTCCCCATACTTGGTGGAGTGAAAAGGTGAGGGTTTTCATTTCCTCAGATGGTCAGAAAAGAAACAGAATACCCATATTGGACAAGATAGCCACAGATAAAATATGACTTTATTTAGAAGTCTCACTTGTAAATCTTAACTTTAATAAGAATTCCACAAATCTTGGCTAATGTCGATATTTAACCTAGCACTTGGATAGCTGTCTTGGTTAAACACCTTGTAGGTTCAGCTTTAAAGTGAAAGCAGATTTCCCAAAGCAAAGAGGTGGCAAAAAAAGAAAGGAGGAAAAAAAAATAT
>NW_006922451.1:138504-141052 GCF_000298275.1 Orycteropus afer afer
AAAAAAAAAAAAAAAAGGAAAAGAAAAAGAATGGCTAACACTCTTTCTTCCAGTCATTCATCCATAAATATTGGTTTTAATAAACTTTGAATTCATAAAATGCAATGAACATTTCTACTTGAGTCTTTTTAAAATATTGTTATATTTTAATTGTTTTTTAAACATTATTAGCTAATAATATTAAGTGAAAATCTGTTATCTACAGTAATAGATACCCAGAACGTCATTATGTTTACACTACATTAGATTTTGAGAAATATAAATGTTCTAAAGAATTATAAAAGGTAAATAAATATTTTAGAAAAAACTTAGTTCATGAAAAATGGCTCCAATGTGCTCTAATAAGCTATTCATAAAAATTAAAAGGTATTTTATTACTTCTATTCTTTTCATAAATATAAAAATGTTAATTTGCATCATTAAAGTGTTTAATAATAACTATTGACAATTGTACACTTGCAAGTGAATTTTCTGTCACATAAACTCCCCAAGGTGTCCTAAGATCTAGGTGTTGACTTTATAATTTCAGCCAGAAAGTTAGATCTAAAGAAAGGTACCTTAGCTAATGAAATGAATTTGAGATTGGCCAATATGTCCCAATGCCAAATTACTATGTTAAAAATGTAACCTGATAATCAGAATAAAGAGAATAAATTTATGAAATAAACATGCAGTATAAGTAAAAGAGTTTTCTATCCACAAAGGAAGAAAATGTAAATTGGATTTATCTTAAGGCACATTTCCATTATTATCATTTGGTGAATTAGCCTTCTCTATGGCCAGTGAACTAGAAGAGATCCATAATTGTACCCATTCCAAAGAAAGGTGATGAAACAGAATGTGGAAATTATCAAAAAATATAATTGATATCACAGGCAAGTAAAATTTTGCTGAAGGTAATTCAAAAACGTTTGCAGCAGGATATTTACAAGGAACTTCCAGAAATGTAAGCTGGAATCAGAAGAGGATGTGAAAGGAGAGGTATCACCATTGCTGACGTCAGATGGGTCTTGGCTGAATGCAAAGAACACCAGAAAGATGTTTGCTTGTGTTTTATTGACTATGCAAAAGCATTCAACTGTGTGGATCATAATAAATTATGGATGATATTGAAAATAATGGGAATTCCAGAGAACTTAATTGTGTTCATGAGGAACCTGTACATAGAGTGTTACTGGGGTGGGGAGGGGGAAGCTCTTTTTTTCCCTGGCCTCACCCTTCTCCCGAGAAGAATCTTAGCAAGTGAGTGACCCACAAGTGAGCCACCCCAGGTGATTCATGAGAAGGCTGTGGGGTTCCTTGGCAGCAGCAGCAGCAGCTTGACAAACTAATTTAACAAGGCATCAATCACACAAGCATCCAAGCCCTTACTGAAAGCTAGAGTACGTTTCCATAGGAGAAATGGACCTTCCTGGGAAGGGCCATTAAAAGGAATGGGCTTCTCCAAAAGAGTGGAGAGGGGTCTCTCCTGCAGAATTGAAAGATGACCAACTGCCTAATGTATTGGTTTTTATACTTCCTGAAAGGGGCATTCTTAAGGTGGGTTTGGGCCTCTTGAGTGACAGGACACTGATTAGTTTGTAAATGTTAGTTTATTAATCTCCTTAAATATCCCAAGGTTTGTAGTTGCCCTGCTGAACTTTGACTAAAGCTCCCAGAATTGGGAGAGATTTATAGGTGTTAGTTTATTAACCTTCTTAAGCATTCTGCCTCTCTCCCTTCTTCTCCCTTCAGGCCTGCTCTCAGTCCACCCTTCCTGTTCGATCTTCCTGCCTAACATTTCCCAGATAACAAACAATACTGAAACTATCAAGGACTGCCAGAAGAAAGATCAAGTCTGTCCTGGAAGAAGTGCAGTAAATTGTAGGGTCAATGAAAAAGGGAAAGACCTAGAATGAGCCACCCTAGTGGCTACTAGGAAGGGTTCAAGCACAGCAAGGATTGAGATGGTGGTGCACAAAGAGGCAATGTTTCAGTCTGTTGTACATGGAGTGGTGTGATAGTTAGGGTTGTGCATCAACTTGGCTAGACCACAATTTTGAGTGGTTTAAGCAGTTGTGATGTGGTTATTCCCCTGATGAGATTGGATATGTATTCTTTGAGCAGCCAATCCATTGAAAAGGAGTTTCCCTAGGGGTATGGCCTGCTTCCAATATATGTATAGACATCCTGGGAAAAAGAACTTTCTGTGGATCTGGATCCTGTTGTGCTGCCTACAAATGTCCATGAGTCAACAATCCACCATTTAGCCTGGTGGTCTTGGATGTGTCATCCTCTATGAAGTCAACAGCCCTTATACTGCCTGCCAAACTTGAGGTTGTCAGCCTCTGCCACTGCATGAGTTAGGAAAAGGCTCCAATTTTACATTTGATCCAGGAACTTGGGACTTGTGAGCTTCTATAACTGTGTGAGCCATTTTCCTAAGATACTTTTTTTCTCCCTCTCTCTCTATATATATGCTTTACTGGTTTTGATCTCTAGAGAAGCCACCCGGAAACAGATGGCTATGGACATAACATTTTCTTTTTAGTTCAAAAATAAATGTCTT
>NW_006922451.1:143817-149508 GCF_000298275.1 Orycteropus afer afer
CATGATATCCTCCTCCAGGGAGTGGTTCTTTCTGACAACATGACCAAAATAGGTGAGACGAAGTATGGCCATTCTCACTTCCAAGGAGTATTCTGGCTGCACTTCCCCCAGGACAAATTTGTTCATCCTTTTAGCAGATCATGGTACTCTTGGAATTCTTTTCCAACACCACAACGCAAAAGCATCAACTCTTCTTTGATCTTCCTTATTCATTGCCCAGATCTCACATGCATAAGAGGCTTGGGTCAGGTGCACCTTAGTCTTGAAGGAGACATTCTTGATCCTCACAACTTGAAAGAGGTCCTTTGCAGAAGATTTGCCCAATTCAGCACATCATCTGAAGTCTTGACTGCTGGTTCTATTGGTGTTGATTGTAGAGCCAAGTAATAAGAAATCCTTGATAGCTTCAAACTTTTCTCCATCCACCATGAAGCTGTTTATTGGACCAGTTGTGAGGATTTTTGTTTTCTTTGTACTGAGGAGTAATCTATACTGCAGACAGTAGTCTTTAATCTTCCTGAATAAGTGATCCAAATCATCCTCACTCTCCGCAAGCAAAGTTGTGTCATCTGCATATCACAGGTTATTAATAAGTCTTTCTCCAATCCTGATGCCATGTTCTTCTTCATATAATCCAGCTTCTTGGATTATTTGCTCAGCAGACAAGTTGAATAAGTATAATGAAAGGATACATCTTTGATGCACTCCCTTCCTGATTTTCAGTCATGCAGTATTCCATGTTGTGTTGGAAGGACAACCACCTGAACTATGTACAGTTTCCTCATGAGTACAATAAACTGTTCTGCAATTCCCACTCTTCTCAATGTTATTCATAATTTTCCAGGAACCACAAAATTGAATGTTTTAGCATAGTCAGTAAAACACAAGTAAACATATTTCTGGTACTCAGTTAAGATTCATCTGACATCAGCAATGATATCCCTTGTTCCACATCCTCTTCTGAATCCAGCTTGCATTTCTGGAAGCTCTCTGTCAATGTACTGCTCCAACTGATTTTGATTTATCTTCAGTAAGATTTTACTTCCTTTGATATTAATGATATTGTTGGATAATTTCCACATTCTGTGGGATCAACTTTCTTTGGAATGTGTACAAATATTGATCTCTTCCGGTCAGTTGGCAAGTTAGTTGTCTTCGAAATCTCTTGGCATGACTAGGTGAGTGCTTCCAGCGGGGCATATGTTTGTTGAAACATCTCAGTGGGTATCCCATAAATTCCTGGAGCCTTGTTCTTTGCCAATTCCATCAGTGCAGCTTCCACTTCTTCCTTCAATACCATTATTTCTTGCTCATATGTCACCTCCTGAAATGGATGAACATCAACCAATTCTTTTTGGTACAGTGACTCTGTATTCCTTCCACCTTCTTTTGATGCTTCATCATTTAATATTTTGCCCATAGAATCATCAATATTACAACTTGTGGCTTCTTTTCTTTTTTTTTTTTCCCCCTCAGTTCTTTCAGCTTGAGAAATGTCAAGCGTGTTTTTCCACATTTCATTAAAATAGTTGGTTTTGTCTGCTCTAGCTGCTCTTTGAAATCTTCAGTTCAGCTCTTTTATCTGGTCATTTCTTCCATTTGCTTCAGCTACTCTCTGTTCAAGGGCAAGTTTCAGAGTCTCTTCTGACATTCAGTTTGGTCTTTTCTTCTTTGCTCATCTTTTTAATGACCTCTTTCTTTCTTCATGGATGATGCTCTTGAAGTCATCCCACAATTCTTCTGGTTTTTGGTCATTGGTGTTCAATGCATCAAATCTGTTCTTTAGATGGTCTCTACATTCAGGAGGGATATATTCAAGGTGATATCTTGGCTCTTGTGGACTTGTTTTAATTGTCTTTAACTTCAAGTTGAACTTGCATATGAACAGTTGATGGTCTGTTCCACAGTCAACTCCATTCCTTGTTTTGGCTGAAGATATTGAGCTTCTCCATCTCCTCTTGCCTTGGATGTAGTCAGTCTGATTCCTGTGTATTTCATAATCTGGTGAAGACCATGTGTATAGCTGCTGGTTTTATTGGTGAAAAAGATATTTGCAATGAATAAGTCATTGCTCTTGCAAAATTCTATCATGTGATCTTCAGCGTTATTTCTGTCACCAAGGTCAAATTTTCCAACTATCTGTGTCTCTTCTTTGTTTCTACCTTTTGCATTCAAGTCACCTGTGATAATTAACAAAACGTGATTGCACACTCAATCAATTTCATACTGCAGAAGTTGATAAAAATCTTCAATATCCTCATCTTTGGCTTTGATGGTTGGTGTATAAACTTGAATAAGATTTGTATCAGCTGCTCTTCCTTGTAGGTGTATGGATATTATCCTATCACTGACAGTATTGTACCAGAGGACAGATCCTGAAACATCCTTTGTGATGATGAATACCACTCTATTCCTCTTCAAATTGTCTTTCCTGGCATAGTGTATCATATGGTTGTCTGATTCAAAATGGCCAAAACCAGTCCATTTCAGCTCACTAATGCCTAGGATATTAATCTTTGTGCATTCCATTGCATTTCTGAAAACTTCCAATTTTCCTACATTCATACTTTGCACATTCCTGGTTCCTATTATTAATGCATGCTTATAGCTGTTTTGCCTCAATTTGAGTCATGCCACATCAGCAAATGGAGGTCCCAAAAGCCTTAGCTTATTCTTATTAGTAAGATTTGTTCTACTCTGATGATGTAGCTCTTTCCCAGTTGTATTTTGAGAACCTTCTAACCTAAGTTACTCATCCTCCTGCACTGTATTGGACAGGATTTCTGGGATATTCATCAAGTTGTCCAATAAAGTATCAGACAGTGTTTCTCTACTATTCATAAGGTTTTTCCTACCAATTCTTTGAGAAGCAGATGGCCTCTTCCTTCTTCCTAGTCTGTCTCAGTCTGTAAGCTGCATTGAAAGCTGTGCATCATGTGCAATCCTCCTGGTGTTTGCAACACCAGTGGCACAGCCTCCAGACTTACAGCAACATGCAAGCCACCACAGGATGACAAACTGATAGACAAGTTCATCTCCCTTATTTGTTCCTAACCCTTCTGCACCTGCCTACCTTAGGAAACATCCTTAAAATACAGCTGCCCCCAAGCAAAAAGCAGCCTCCAAGCCCCTGGACCACCTACCTCAGTCCTCTGCCTTAATATAGAGCCACACCAAAGCAAAAAGCCACCTCCATGTCCTAGGCCTGCTTACCTTAGGTCCCAGCCTTAATACAGAGCCACACCCAAGCAAAAAGCAGCTTCCAAGCCCCAGGCCTTGTACCACTTCTAGTAAATGATAATTTTTCTTTTACTGAATGGCCCATAGAGCAAAGCAGCCCATTACCTTCTCAAGGCAGATGATTGCTCATGTAGCACTGAAAGACAACTGAAGGGATTAAAAAACTAATCAATGGTCAAAAAGAAAAATTAATATTAGAAATTATTACATATTTTAGTTTTAAATAATTTATTTTGGTGAATAGTAATTATGGAAAATTAATATTTAATACTTTAATTTCAAATATTCTGATGGTTTGGAAGATGTAATAATTTAATTTTGGACTGGATAAAGAAAGACCAATTCATTATTTTAACACTACTTCAATGTATACATAGTCTAGCAATTTTCCTTGAATGAGGATTTAAAAACAGTCTAGAAATGACTCAGACTGTCACCTGTGCTACTAAGAAAAGCACTTTTAACTACACCCATGCATAACTGAACTTTAAATTAAATATAATCCTGTTTTTATCAACCTTTTTACTTACAAACTCACTGTCTGAAGAGTGAATATTTAATTTATAAGATAATCAGAGGAGCTGTTTTTATGATGTGATGTAAAGATTCACTTACCTTGTATGGTTTCTTTAGATGTGTTTCCATATACTTTTTTCTGGATTGTTTGTTTATAAATAATTCTAGGGTATCATAGAAGAGCAAGTTTTGTCTATTTTTAGTCACGAAACTCTACATGTGTTCCATCATGTGGATCTAGGTTATTGCTTTGTTTGCTGATACAGTTTGTTAGAATAATCACAGCTTGATACATAGTACTTCAGGGGCAATTCTGGCAAAACTAGGCAGGAAGACACCTGTAATAATGGGCCTCCAGATAACTTTAAAACTATTCTGTAACTCTCTAACTCTCTCTTGTTCTCTCTCTGTTTCCCTCTCTCTTTCTTTTTTTCTCTACCTCTTTTGCTATGTAAGTAGGATTGGTGTGTTTGCTAATAAATATTATGTAACGAATAAAATAAAATGACACTTCTAATACATAGATTAAGAAAACAAGGGAAATAAGTGTGGGTAAACAACAAAGATGGAAATAAAAACAGAGTATAACGAACGACTGTTCTTAGGAATTTCTGGTTTGAATACACTAGGGGCTTCGATGTCTTTTAAAAATAGGAACAACTTCATTGCTCCAGGTGAAATCTGTAGGTGTAGCTGAGGTGACTGGTTAAAGCTGCAAACTTCAAAGCATGAAAATCTCTGTTTTTTTTTTTGTGGGGGGGGGGGATACAACAGGAAAAAATAAAAACAAGAAATTCCATTAGTACATGGATAAGACAATTTACCAATCTATAAATAAGTTGAAAATATTGCTTCCTAAATTTGGATATGATCATCCACTATATTAGGTTTCAAATGCACGTATAACCAGTGAAAGTATGTCAAGGAATAGCAATGATGCAGTCATATATGTGGGAGTTCTGGTGGCTTAGTGCCTAAGGCATTTTGGTGCTAACCAGAAGGCTGATGGTTCAAACCCACCAGCCACTCCTCAGAAGGAAGATTGGGCAATCTACTTCCATAGAAATACTACCTTGGAAACACAAGGAGGGGTCACTATGAGTAGGATTCAACTCAATGTCATTGAGTTTGAGTATTTATTTATGTGTGTGTCATTTTTGTTTTCCAGGCTGTGGTGGTTATATTTGTGTGTCAACTTGGCTGGGCCTGGTTGAGTGGCTGGGCAGCTGGTGGTAGTTATTCCCCATGATAGGATTGGAAATCAATTCCATTGTAGGATCTACAACAAGTAGCTGAGTAGCTGCCTTCAGGATGTTGTCTGCTTCCTGTATATAAGCAGCAGCTTTGGGAATGGTCTCTACCTTATGGCACACTTGGACACTGCATGTAGCCATGTCATTGTTCAGCAGCCTGCCATGCTCTGCTGACCTTGGGACTTACAATGAACTTAAATTAATGTCCTGCTGGGTGATTTGGTAACATTGGGACCATGCTTTTTTACTTGTCAACCTTGGATTTGTCAACCTTAGGAGCCTGCAGCTGTCTGAGTGAAGGAATGCTTCTAGCTCCAGTGGGTCAGGAGCAGGTGGCAGAGCTAAATGCCAAGGGTGAGGTCCTTTCACACAGACCCTAGAGCCTGGCACTTTGAACTTGGATTTCTAGCCTCCCAAACTGTAAGAGAAGAAACTCCTGTTTGTTAAGGGCATTCCCATTTGTGGTATATGCCTGTGATAGCGACACTAGGTAAGCAGAACACAGGCAAAAACAAATGCAAAATCCTTTCACAAAAGATTCTAAGTCACAATTCAGAAATAAAAACATAATAGTAGTTGTTATGCCATAAATTATATATACATTACATTATATAGTATAATATTGCATTTATAATTATAAAGAATATGTCATTATAAAGAAATACACACACACACACACACA
>NW_006922451.1:149783-151036 GCF_000298275.1 Orycteropus afer afer
ACACACACACACATACATACATATATATATATATATATATGTTATCTATTGTTAGTATAACAGAAATACCACAGATGAATGGCTTTAACAAACAGAAATTTATTTTCTCACAGCTTAGAAGTCTAGAAGTTCAAATTCAGGGTCTAGCTGTAAGGGAAGGTTTTCTATTTCTGTTGGCTCTGAGGGAATGTCCTTGTTCCTTAGCTTCTTTGTGAGCTTCACCTGGTTTGGCATCTAAGTTCCCTCTTCCCTGTTTCTCTGACTTGCTTGTTTAATTTCTTTTACATCTTAAAATAGATTGACACAAGACACACCATACACTAATCCTCACTCATTAATGTAATGAAGACAGTGCATTCCCAAAAGGGATTATAACCACAGGTCTAGAGGACTGGATTGCAGCAGATATTTCAGGGACACACAATTCAATCCATAACATTCCACTCTTTGGACCCCCAGAACTTATGTCCTTGTCACATGCATAATACAGTCACCCCATCACATCATCCCAGAAGTCTTAATTCAACTCCAAGTTTAAATTTTCATCTTGTGAATCATTGAAATCAAATATGAGTGGCAGTTTAGGCACATTCCATCCTGGAGCAAAATATCTTTTTTTATGAACCTGTAAAGTTTAAAATATAAGTTAGATGTTTCTAAAATACAATGGTAGAACAGGAACAAGGCAGACAAATCCATTACATGTTGGATAAATTGTAAGGAAAGAAAAGATAAAGGACATCAAGTAAGTCCAAAACCCAGTAGAACTAGTCACATTAGCTCACAAGGCTTTAAAATACCCTCTGTCCTTTGAGATCATCTAAGTAATAGATGATGACTCTAGAGTCTGGGTGTTTGACACACTTTCTGGATTCTAAGTGGAAGCCCCTCAGCCCTGAGCTTCAGCTCTGCCTTCCAGTCCACTGGGATTGCACATCTGCTCCCTTGGCTTTGGAAAGCCCCATTCTTCATTCTATCCGAGTTACAACTCCACCACTCAGTCTTGGCAGATCCCAGGAGGTTCCATTATTTTGTCCATTGGGCATGACAGCTCTCCCCCTTCAATTTTGGGCAGTGGACTCAGCTCCCCTGGGATATGAGAACGGCAGCCCAAAACTCCAGAAATAAGTTGGTAAAGATCTGTCTCTCTTAAGCTTAACAGACCATAGCTCCATCCTTTAATCCATGAAGTTCTGCTTCCCACACTCATGACAGCAGTTCTGTTGACATCTGAGGTGCTCCGGGGATGATTC
>NW_006922451.1:153750-154761 GCF_000298275.1 Orycteropus afer afer
AGAACAGCACACCTATTTAATTTTGATAATATCCTTATCTACATTCTTCCTATTGTCTTATGTCAAATACTTCTGTAGGCAGTGTTGGGAGAGCTGCCCTTGTACAACCTTCTATCCCTCACCTCAGTCAGAGCCTTGAGTCTGGGACATTCACTGACAATGGAAGCTGGGTACTCATTCTCTACAGTCCAATTTCCTCTTCTTCAGGCAAACTCTTTCCCTGTTCTGGGTGCACAGTAAATCATCTTTGTAACACTTACTGCTGAGACATGTACATTCTATAGCACCAGCTGTGTCACACCCTTCTTCAGCCCATGTTGGTAGGGAAAGGAGCAAGAAATTTTGACTAAAGTACAGAAGAAGTGTGTTTACAGACCAAAAAACTTGTGTCAGCTGTGGAGTGAGATTTGTTAGCCACAGGAGATGAATAGCCACATAAGGAATTGATCATTACCTGTCTCTTCTCTATTTGAGTAAAACATATTTAAATCAGTGCCTGTGTCATTTTGGTGACCTTGGACTTTGACTCAAAAGTCAAGCAACTCCCCACCAAAAAGAAATATTCCTGCTAAATCTCTGTGACATCAATCATATTGATAGATAAGTATATCCATAATCTTCTCTCATATAGTCATTGGATACATAATCCACATGCACAGCAGGTTACTCCTATTTTGTGTTGCTGGGGTCTCTAGGAATCACTCACACACCTGATTAATACAGTGGTTAATGTCAACCTTTCACTCCCAGCCATCCATGATCTCTACACTTTCATCCAGGGCAGTCCTAGATCTGTCACTAAGCATTATGGAGATTCTGACTGAAGTCCAGAGTGAGAAAGGGGAACATTGTGAAAATCATACACTGGCAGAACTGTAGAGGATTGAATGGATAAATTCAGAAACACCACTCCCTCTCCATTTTATTTTCAACTTATTGATGGAACTGATGCATTTCCTTAGTTTTAAAAAGTATTCTATTTAGATGAATGAAAAAAAAGAAGGGAGTAAA
>NW_006922451.1:156565-164990 GCF_000298275.1 Orycteropus afer afer
TAGAATTTTCTCTCCTTGTGTTTTAGTCAATAACTGGGGTAATATTGCAATGTATATTCTTAATCTATAAGAGCTTTCAAAGCTAAAGTAAATGACTAACAAAAGATAGTATAAAGTTATGAACATGCATTGCATAGAAATATATAAATGTAAATCTCCTGTGTAAATGTATTTACTTGTTCATTCTGACTAAAGTATTAGTTCAAATTAACACTCAAGTTTCATATTAGAATATCATTGTTTTGTTTCAAGATGAGAATGAACTATTTCAAAGAGAAATTTAAGAAGTTTTGAAAAACATTACTCACAACAAAATATTCCAATCTTAGAAATTTTGAAAAATAAGTATCTTTAATAACTGCCACAAGAGTAGTTATTATATTTTTCCATCACCAAATAAATTCAAATTTGAATTTAAACACATTTTAAATACATTACATTTCCAAATGAAAAGACATTGATATATTAATCACTGCACTATTTAAGAGGTTGGTTTTAAAACATGTATATCACCATCAATAGCTTAAAGATACGTTTATGTTGAAACTTTAATATATAGAAAAACTTTGACTATATGGAGAAGAATATGGCATGAAGATTGAAGGGAGACTCATTAACAGACCATAATATGTAGATGACACAACATTGCTTACTGAAAGTGAAGAAGACTTGAGGCACTTGCTGATGATGTTCCAAGACTACAACCACACAGGCATATGAATTACACTTCCACAAAAACGAAAATAAAAATCCTCACAACTGGGCCAACAAGCAACATCATAATAAAGAGAGAAAAGTTTGAAATTGTCAAGGATTTAATTTTACTTGAATCCATAGCCAATGTCCCTGAAAACTGCAATCAAAAAAAAATCAAATGATATAATGTATTGGGAAAATCCTCCACAAACAACCTCCTTAAAATTCTAAAAAGCAAGGATGTTACTTTGAGAAAACAGGTGTACATGACCCAATCCATGGTATTTCTAATTACCTCATATGTATGTGACAGCTGGGCAATGAATGAATAAGGAAGACCAAAGAAGAAATGATGCCTTTGGATGATGGTGTTGCAGAATAATGAATATATCATGGACTGTCAGAAGAATACACAAATCTCTCTTGAAAGAACTACAGTAAGAATTCTCCTCAGAAGTGAGGATGACAAGACATAGTCACTTGTACTTTGGACATGTTATCAGAAGAGACCAGTTGCTCATGAAGGACATCATACATGATAAATAGAAAGTCAGTGGAAAAAACAAAAGCCCTCGATGGGATGAACTGACACAATGACAATGGTGCAAACATAACAATGATTGTGACAATTAGAGCAGGACTGGATAGTGATTCATTCTATTATACATAGCATAGTTTTGAGTTGGACCTGATTCAATGGAAGTGAACCAAAGTAATATATGCATTATATTTTCTAATAGAAATCTAAGAAAATTACCACTTTTTTGAAAATAATGTTTAAATATGATGCAGGCAAACCAGAACCGGTGAACGGCACAAATCAGAGAAAGAAAGCTGAATAATTTTCTACTAATAAGTGTGATCAAAAAATAGTAAGACTGCAACCTGTCAAAACCAGAAAACTTGCCAGACCTGGAAAAACAAGGCAGGTCTCTCAAGTCTGACTCTGAACAGTTTCATTGCATATGCTTCCTGGAAGGAAAAACAGAGCCCTAGACCTTATAATTAATTTTTTATTTTATTTTGTACAGGAAAGTATTTAAACATAAGTGTCTTTCAAATTATTTTAAGTTACCTTGTATGCAGAAAAGAGCTAATTCATGTATCCACACAGAGACATTTACTAAAACTAGGTTAAGGTTTCTAGCCCTTTGGCGTCTTTGAATCCTGCTTTTAATTGTTTGGCTTGCTTGTTAAGGTTGAGGGTCGACGAAGGTGGGGAACACCTTGAACGAGATGGATTGACACTGTGGCTGCGACAATGGGCTCAAGTAGATCCAGGATCCTGGAGCTGGCGCGGGATCGGGCAGTGTTTCCTTCTGCTGTGCATGTGTCTCCATGAGTCGGAAACAACTCGATGGCACCTAACACAACACAATATTGTATTTATGCTGTATATTTCCTTTAAAAAATGATTAATTACTAATATCACCTCCTCAGAAGGAAGATGGGGCAATCTACTTCCGTAGTGATACTGCCTCGGAAACCCAAGGAGGGGTCACTATGAGTCGGGTCTGACTTGACAGCGCATAACAACAACAACAACATATCACCATGTGAATTGCTAGATCATTCCTTCTATGGGAAGAACAAAATTTAATTTTGGTAATATATTACCACCTTAAGGCTTTCTGGTGGCATAGTGCCTAGGGCATCTGATTGTTAACCAGAAGGTGGGCAGTCCAAACCCATCAACCATTCCGTGGAAGGAAGATGGGACAATCTACCTCTGTAAAGATTTACCACCTCAGAAACCCAAAGGGGGTCAGTCACTATGAGTCAGAATCGACTCCATGGCAGTGAATTTGTTTTTTTGGTTTAATTACCACCTAAATTCCACTCTTTATCTAAGAAATTAATATTTGTTCATTGAAATTTTCTTCTGCAAATACAGCATATGATATCCATATGTGGAACATGGAAACAGAGTCCCTAGCATAACTGAACATCCAAAACAAAGCAAAGTGAGACTTAGGGCATTCGTTTACAATAAAACCCAAAATACTTATTCACACACTTTTCTTAAAATTTTATCTCTGCTGAAATGACAGGTAAGAATCTTTAAGTCTTTGTTTTGTTGTTATATATTTAAATGAATACCACATTGAAGAATCCCTAAATAAAAATCAGAGGCCTAATTCAAAGATCCACAGCTTTCCTCATAGGAAACACAGTCTGTATTATAAAAAATCTCTTGTTGCAATTCATATATCAAGGAAAGTCAATGAGAGTCTCATTTTAGAAGTAATGACAAAAACCATGATATTAGTTGTGACATCAATTGTTGCCGTTAAGCAATGAATTTCCACTTAGTCAACCGTAACCTTTATTTTATCAAAATAATTACCTCTGCAAAGCCCGAACAGTAAAACTTGTTGGAAGGAAAATAAAACAGGATAAATTTTTGTATCTTTTATCATAACAGTTCTTAAATACTAAAAAACTAAAGAGGATAATGTAGTCTGTGTATGTGTAGTAATTTACTATGTTTTACAGTCATCAATTCATGCCTACTTTTGTTTTATTGATGCTTCACATACTTTTCCCACTATCCCTATTGATTATTTGAAGCAGATTCCGTAATTGTTAATTTTGTCCTAAGTATGAACTCCATCTGTGCAAAATCACCATAAAAAAAAAAAAATTAGAACACAGTTAACAAACTAGAGACAAAAGAGAATACCTTAATGTCAAATTCACTCTGCTTTTATGTTAATTGTAATTTATTCATTGGATAATTCAGGTACAGAGTTACACATATTCTTGATTTTTTCTAGTTTTACATCTGTGAAATTGTTAACAAGTTTTTTGTCACTATACTATTTCAAAGCCAATATTTATATTTATTGACTTGATTATATCTTGCTTTTTTTTTTTTTTTTTTTTTTTTACAAGACTGTTTCATAGACATTCTGTTTTCATCCAGGCACATAATGTTCAGAGTTTTTTTTTATTTGTGATGGTAAGAGTCATTGATGATCATGCCTTGGACACATTATCTCATTAAAAATTAAAAATTCATGATATTTTAATTATAAATTTTATAACATGTAAGGTGAAATTATTGATTCAAAACACTTATGCATTTCAATCTATTGCTGTGTTGTTTTTATTGACTGAAATAATCTCATTTTTGACCAATAAGAGAGCCTTTAAGTTGACTCTTGAGTGCTTTATAAATTACCCTGGTAGTCTTGATAAATTCCTTGGGTTCTTTTATGATATAGAGCTTGGTGGCACTGTGTCTAAGTGCTTGGCTGCTAAGTGAAATGCCAGCAGTTTGAAGCCACCAGCTGCTCTGTGGGAGAAAGATGTGACAATCTGATTTCATAAAGGTTTATAGTCTTGGAAACTGTGTTGGTTCCCTACTGCTGCTATGACAGAAATACCATAGGTGGATGGATTAACACAGGAATTTATTCTCATATAGATTAGGATACCAAAAGTCCAGATTCAGAGTGCTGGCTCTAGAGGCTGAATGAAGATTCGTCAACACTGGACTTCAGTTCTTGCTCTCATTCCAAACACACTGGAGCTAGAGTCATCTCCTAATTCAGTCAAGTGCTGGCTCCTGAGGCTGATGATCCTAAGGTTGGCAGCAAAACAACACAGTCCCAAGATTGGTAGGCAGCATGGCAGACTGCTGGTTTAAGTACAGGAACAATCATAAGATTGGCAGGCAACTCAGTAGGCCACTGGGTCAAGGTCAGGAATTGGAGATGAAGACTCAGCCATATGCAAGATCTACATGTGCCAAAACGCTAGAGATCTTTCCTAAAGTCAGGCTTTATATATTAGAAGCAGACTACACCCCAAAAGCAATGACTTACCTGCTCACAGCCACTTTCACCATGCAAGTGATCACAGTCTCATAATGGGGAATAACTACATCTAGCTGCCCGGCCACTCAAAAACAAAGCCCAGCCAAGCTGACACACAACCTTAACTACCACATAACACTCCTTATCAACATGGCATCTGTACAGTCTCCTTCATTGGGTGGTCCAAGTTTCCTAGTCCATCTTAATGGCAACCTTACCCCTTTGGCCTTGCAGGCCCCATTCTTCTGACCTTTGGTCATGGCATCATTGCAGCCCCACCCTGTCATTTTTTGGGCAGCATATATACCCCCATCCTTATGGCACTCATGTACAGAAGCCCTAAATTCCAGAAAACAAGTTGGTGAAGATATGAGTCTTTGAGACCTAGAAGGCCATGGTGGTTTCACCCTTTGAAACCTCAGAGGTCATAGTCCTCCCCTTCGAGACTGAGGCAGCTCTGCTTCACCTTTCCTTGGTTTCTTCAGTTTCTGTTAATTAATTCCTGAAGGCAACCCACTCCACCAGGAAACCTCCTGCCAAAGAGATTCAGCTTTCTTGCTCCTTCAGTGGGCCTGCAAGCCTGTGGCTCATTCTGGTACTCTCTCAGCTCTGCTGCAGTTGTCTCTCTGCCAGGCTCTCTGCCAATATCCTGGTAGTCTAGATAAATTTATTGGGTTCTATCATGACAAAGAGCCTCATGTCACAGTAGTTAAGTTCTCAACTGCTAAGTGAAAGGTCAGCAGTTCAACCCTACCATCTGCTCCGTGGGAGAAAGATGTAACAACATGCTTCCATAAAAACCCATAGCCTTGGAAACAGTATGAGGCAGTTCTACTCTGTCTTAAAACCTCACCATGAGTTGGAATTGCTTTTGCCATACTATGACAACATATTTATAGGACTCAAACAAATCAGAGACCCATTAATATTAATTTTTTTTAATAAAAATTAAGTTAAGACAAGTGACATAAACCAGAAATCTCCTGGACCAACCAAGACTGTCAGTTTAACTTTCAATCACATTATCTTATTTTTTTCATATTCTTTTACATAACCTGAATTTTTTATTCATCTCCTTAAATTTTGTTTATTCATTTGTTTTTTAATTCTGCACTTTGCCAATAACATTATTTTTACCACATGAAAGACTATACATTAGGCTCTAAATACATTCACACTATGCTCCAAGCCGACAAATAAAATACCCTTTTTATTTTCCATAATTTGTTATCATAGCCCCAGGAGCTCTGGCAGCATAGTGCCTAAGGCACTTGACCGCTAACCAGAAGGCTGGTGGTTCAAACCTACCAGCCACTCCTCAGAAGGAAGGTTGGACAACTATTTCTGTAGTGATACTGCCTTGGAAACCCAACAAGAGGTTGCTATGAGTCAGGTCTGACTTGATGGCACATAACAACAATCCACTGGGTAATGGAAAAGAAACTTATTTTACTCCTATCAAGTTCAAAACAGTATCTGATAATTTAAGTATTCTCTTTAAATATAGTCGGTCTCTCCTACCTCTTTCTGCAATCCACCCACCCAGTCTGTCTCCGAGATGATGAAAACTTCCCTGGTGCATGTGAAATTCTTTTACCTCCAAACTGCGGAGACTCAAAGAGAAGGGTTCCAAGTAGAATATTATATTAGAGAAAAAAATTAACATTTAACATTTATAAAAATGTAATCTGTATTTTAAAGATAAATTCTAGAAAAGGACATGTAAAAGAATAAGAAATTCAATATTTACAACAACATATTCTTATAGAGAATGTGTGTGTGTTACTATGGAATTAAAAATTTCTCATACACATAAGGCGTAGTTCTCTGTAACATTAAATAAGATTAATAGAAGTGTTCCACACACTATATAACATGGCAAACTGAGATTCAGGCATGAGAGTAAGAGGAAAAAAATGTATTAATAGAAAAGAAAAGTATCCAGAGGAACATCACGTATGCTTTGCAAATTGTAGTGAAATGAGAGTTGTGTCTATCACCCTGTCCTCTTGTTGTATAGGTAAAGGAGTGCTAATTATTACAAACAAAAGAAAAGTAAACAGTCAAGAATAACAGCTTATTCTCACTCAGAAAAACATCTTCAATGACAAAAAATGAACCAATAGATGGTCTTTAAAATATAACTTCAAAACCAGTGAAGAGAAGGAGTATTTGAGAGCTTCAGAACAAGGATTTATCACTCAAAATGATACAAAATAAGATAGAAAATAACTACAAAAATTTAGCATCCACAACTAAGAACAAGAAAGCATAACCTCTAAAAAACATCACTGTAAGTTGAAAATCTTTAAAATAAGAATACGTAATAGGATGATAAGAAAAAAAGAAGGACATAATATTTTTTAAATATAATTAAGAATTAAAGTAAATAAGTAAAGAATAATATCAGGATATAAAACAAGATGAGAGCAAAGTTCTAGGAAAGGATGTCGTAATAAGATAAAAAAATCAATTCTCACAATCAAATATATAGATGTAATATAATTCCAAATAGAATGCCAATGAAATTTACTTGGAGGATTGAATACAGTGATATCAATGTCCATATGGAATAATAATATCTGAGAGTAAGTTGAAAATAATAATAAGGGCTAAGTCAATCCAGATATTGAAAAAGAAAAAAATAAAATAAAATAAAATAAGACAAGGCTAGTAACAAGATTTCAGTATTGACCCCGGAACAGGCAAAGAGATCAATGGAAAAGAATAGAATGACCAAAAATGTATACGAGTGTACAAGTCCTCATTGTATGGTTATAATAAGTGTGTGTTTGTTTCCATATGGGAAAAAAAGATAAAAAGGAATTAGACCTTTATTTCTCACCACATAAATTCCAGGAGACTAAAATTTTGAATGTAAAACAATAAAACCTGTGCAGAAGTTTTAGAGAAGTATGCACATATTAAACAGGAGAGATTTTTATAAGCTCACAAGGAAAAGCAGAAGTTATACTAACTAAATTGTACTTAGCACCAGGAAAATTACACATTCCATAGCCTAATATTGTCCAGTAGAACCTCCTGTGGTGAGGAAATATTTTATATTTATACTTCAATATAATAAACATTAGTCACATATAGCTATTGAACACTTAAAATGACTCTGTGACTGAGAATATCTTTGGCAAATGGCTACTGTATTGAACCACCATAGAGACAAGCTGCAGAGAATATTTCAAACCAAAAAAGAAACACATCATCATCGAGTCAATTTCACCTCATAGCATAAAACAGAACAGAACTTCCCCACAGGGTTTCCAAGCCTGAAACTTTTACAGAAGGAGGCTACCACATTTTTCTCCCATTCAACTGGGAAAACAAAATAAGTTGTGCAATGATATCCTTAGTAATCCAGGATTAGATCAAACCAGACTCACTGTTGTCAAGTTGATTGTGGCTCACAGCTACCCTACAAGACAGAGTAGAGTTGCTGCCCAGGGTTTCCAAGGCTGTGATCTTTACAGACACAGATTACATCTTTCTTCCACAAAGCAACTGGTGGAAAACATTTCTGCTAACACCAATCTTTTGGTTAGCCGCCAAGCACTTAACCACTGTGCCACTAGGGTTCCTACACAGGATTGGGGGAGAGGAGATACTCTCATTTAGTTATTTTGCACATGTTGACTAATGCAACTTCTTAGGAAGCTGTCTGTTGTCATCTGTAAACATAACCATAAAGGATGCCTTGATCCAGAAATCTCAACCCTCCCACAAAAATGAGAATCTACCTTATAAAGATGATAAGCACCAGTGGTAGTGATAAACAGACAGATCAGTGTGCAGTGCCAAGGAGACAAATCAAAACAAAGAAAATGTGAAAAGAGTGAATATTCATTACGACCTAAATTATTGAATTAATTGAAGGTACATTAATATAATTAAAA
>NW_006922451.1:166850-172964 GCF_000298275.1 Orycteropus afer afer
TTATGCCTGATGGCATATTGTCTTTTCTGCTGAGTGCCATAGACTTAGTTACTACTCATTGTGACCCTTTTCACAACAGAGAGAAACAGTATCAATTCTTATACCATCCTAGTAATTGTTGCTATATTTGAGCCAGTTGTAGCCATTGTATCAATTGATCCCATTGAGGGTCTTCCTCTTTTTCAGTGACCTTCTACTTTAAGAATCATGATGTCGTTCTCCAGAGGTGTCCCTCCTGATAATATGCACAAAGTACACGAGACAAATGCTCAGCATCCTCACTTTTAAAGGGCATGCTGACTCTACTTCTTTGAGACAGATTGGTGCATTCTTCTGGCAGTTCATGGTATGTTCAATCACTTTCCACCAACATCATAATTCAAAAACATCAATTCCTCTTCAGTCTTCCTTATTCTTGTCAATCTTTTTCATGCATACAATTCATTTGATGTTACCATGGCTGGACAGGTGCACTTCCATCCTCAAAGTGATCTCTTTGCTTTTTAACACTACAGAGGTCTTTTCAAGTGAATTTGCCGAATGAAAAGTGTCATTCAATTTTTTGACTGCTGTTTACATGGACATTGATTGTAGATCTAACTAAAATGTAATCCTTGAAAAACTCAGTCTTGTCTCCATTTATCCTGATTTTGTTTATTCATCCACTAGTGAGGATGTTTATTTTCTTCATGTTGCAGTAAATCAATTCTGAAGGCTGTAGTCTTTGATTTCATCAGTAAGTCCTTCAAATCCTCTTTGCTTTCAGAAAGTAGGTTTGTGTCATCTGCACATCACAGGATGTTAATGAGTCTTCTTCCAATCTTGATGTTGTGTCGTTCTTCACATAGTCCAGCTTCTCAGATGATTTGTTCAGCATATAGATTGAGTAAGTATGGTGAAAGGACACAACGCTGATGCCAAAGTTTCCTGGTTTTAAACCATTAAATGCTCCCCTTGTTCTGTTCAAACAACTACTTCTTCCTCTGGGTACAGTTGTGACAATTTGTTTTCTTCTCATATGATGTCTTTGATGTCATACTACAATTCATCTTGTCTTTGGTTAATAGTGTTCAAACCATCAAATCTATTCTTGACATGCTTCCTAAATTCAGGTAAAATATATTCAAGTTCATACTTTGGCTTTTGTGGAGTTGTTTACATTGTCTTCAGCTTTGACTTGAACTCGCATGAGTAATTGATGGTCTAATCTGCAGTAAAACCTGGCCTTATTATCACTGATGGTAATGAATTTCTCCATCTGCCAAGGTATATGTGCATCCAAAAAAGAAAACCAAACTCACCACCATCAAGTCAATTTCGATTGATAGTGATTCCTATTAGGTTTCTGTGGCTGTAAATCTTTACAGAAGTAGATTGTCCCATCTTCTTTCTGTAGAGTGGCCAATGGATTTGAACCACTGACCTTCTGGTTAGCAACCAAATGCCTTCCCTACTACACCACCAGAGGTCACCATTTATATCAAAAAATGTATTTCCAATGATTAGATTGTTACTCTTACAAAATTCTATCAGTTGATCTTTACTGTCATTTCTATTGCCAGGACCATACATATCCTTTTTCTTTGTTTCCAATCACCAGTAATTTTCTGTGTATTTTTATTTCATGTTTGATCAATTTCAGACTGCAGAATTTGGTAAAAATCTTTAATTTCTTCATCTTTGGCAATAGTGTTTGGTGTGTAAATTTGAGTAATAGTTGTATTAACTGGTTTTCCTTTTAAACCCAAACTAAAAACCAAAACTCAGTGCTACTGAATTGTTTCTGATTCATAGTGACCCCGTTGGGTTTCTGAGGCTGTAAATCTTTATGGAAGTAGATTGCCTAGTCTTCCTTCCATGGAGCAACTGGTGAATTTGAGCACAGACCTTCCAGTTAGCAGACAAGTCCCTTATCCACTACATCCCCAGAGCTCTGGTCTTCCTTTTAGGCATATGGCTATTATCCTTCCAATGACAGTGTGGTATTTCAGAATAGATCTAGGAATATTCTTTAGACAATGAATACACTTCTGATCCTCTTTGTCATTCCCAGAATAGTGGACCATATCACTGTGCAATTCAAAATGGCCTATACCCATCCATTGCAGCTTAATAATGCCTGGGATATCTATCTTTAAGCATTCTATTTCATTTTTGGCCACTTCTATTTATTCTTGCCCAATTTTGGGTAGTAGACCAACAAGCATTTCTTCTTATTCTCTCTTAGTCTAGAAGCTGCACTGAAACCTGTCCATGATGGGGGACCCTGAGGTATTTGAAAAGCTTCCACCACAATATAACTCTCTCTCTCTCTCTCTCCCCCCCCTCTCTCTCTATATATATATATTCTATTTCTAGTTACACGAATCTATTAAGTGCTTCTATTTTTAGATTTCCAAATCTTCATTCATAAAGCAGTTTTGAAATTTAATCAGAAAAGTATAATAAGTTGAAGTAATGAATAGCTTTAACAAACTAAGCATGAAGCTGGCTAATTTTTTGTACTCTATGTAACATTTTTCAACCTTTATTTATAAAGGAGATAGAAAATGCCTACTATGTGATTTACTTTTTCTTTTCTTTTTCAACCAAAATATTACCATAGTTATGCCATCTTTTTATAAAATTCAGGAAGTCTTAACTGTGACTATGGTACAAAATAATACGCATGATAGCAGGTGGACCTTGTGAGTGTTAAAAGGGGCAAAACTTTGAGTGACCTTTAGCTCTTCTGGTGGTACTGGATTATTCAAATTTTCTGCCACTTTTTAAATCAATTTTTACAAATTGTATTTTCTTCAAATTGATCAAGTTTATCTTATATTTCACATATATAGTATTTGTGTTTGTGAGTGCATAGTATTTTCTAATAAATAAAATTAAACTTACTAAATATATGCAATTATTATTTTCATTTTCAATATAGCATATTTTCATATCCATCCCACGATCTTTATCAGACTTGTAAAAATTCATGATTTTTTTTATATTTTCAAAGAAATAATTTCTGGTTTTCTTAATCATTTGACATTTTTCCTGTTTCTTTTCTTTTGCATTAATTTATCATTATATGTTTAATAATTTTAACTATAGGATAGAGGATTATCTTGATATGATTTTCTACCTCCAAACCAAATTTTAAAGAAGAAAACATTGCTATACCTTTAAATTTTTCTATGGATGCTATAATGGATATATTTTACAAATATATTAAAATATGGAACTGTGACAATATTGATATTATCCAGTCAGAAGAAAGTTGAATTTAGTTAAATGTACCAGTGTATTGAAATTATACCATTTATATGTGTCAAAAATCATTTTAGTGATATATATTTTACTATCTACTTTTTATGTTTCATATATATATATATATATATATAAATAATATATGTGTACGTGTGTGTGTGTGTGTGTAATTTATGTCTCATTCTATTTATGTTTCCATGAGCATTTATATACATTAAATATCCTGTAAATGCTTACAATTGTTTTTAAATCAGTAGTGAAAATCATTAGAAAGAAATGAATTTATATTTTCCATGAATAAACTATACTTTTGCTGCATTGTTTTTAAATTGATCAGTTATTCACAGGTTTCTGTTAATAATTTTTAATGATAGGAGGAAGCCTACCTTAAGAATTTATATTGACTAAAATATTTCTCTAGGCATTTCCACAAAAAAAAAAAACATTGTTTCTAGGTTATTGTGAAAATATAAAAGAGGGAAAGCAGAGCTTATTTAGAAATAACAAATTAGAAGGAATGGAATAATAATGAGATCAAGGATTAAGGTGAAAAATAATAAATTAAAAGAGTAATTTCTTTATATATTAAGCAAAAAAGGATCAAAGTGTATAAAGCCCTTAGCAAAATAAAGTGGTAAATCAAAGCTTGAGATAAAGGTATAATAATGTCAGCTAGTTTAAAAGAAAATTCATGTTGGGATGTGATAAAAATAATGTCATTCAAAATGCACTTTGAAAAGTGAAGAAAGTTTAACATTTCATGTAATTTAAAACTAGAGAAAATATATGAATGTATCAGGAAGATCTATTTGAAATTCAATTTCTCATCTAATCATAAAGTGGAAAATATCCTTTTGTTTGAAATGTTCTTCACTTGGTATCCTAAGATATTATAAGAAGCTAAAGGCAAAAATATTTAGAGGATTATGGTAATAGCATTTTAAATAGCATGAAAAATCTATGGGATTACCATGAATTAAAAAAAAAAAAAATGCCTTGAACAGTTCCTATTTTATGTGCAAGTTGCAGAGTATATGTTAAATGGAATATTTGGGGGACTGCACTTGGTTGGAATCATTGCAGAAAACTGTTTCACAGACTCTGTTTTTTAATAGTGATCCCTTCCATTTCCAGTTATTCTTGTACATCTGTTTTTGCTTCAAAACCTATCCTTTAACTGTCAACCAAGCAACTTTTACTGTGTATCACAGCAATCCGAAATGACTGGGATAAAATCAAATGTGTTCTATAAAAACATGAAGAAACCATATCAATTAGAACTTAATCCATGTTTCTGATTGAGTTAAGGAAAATAAACTGAGTGCAAAATAAAATGAAAAGCTCATTTTATTTTTACTGATGTATACTCATGAATTATATGTCTAAGTATTTTGTAAAAGCAATGATTGTCAATATAAAACATTTTTTACTGACATATTTCTTTATATCTTGTTAGGTAATGATAACATCTATATTTAACATTATAAAGCATTGGATATTGAAAGTGAACTTCTTGTCTTGTGGGAATATGTGAATTAAATAAATCTTCCATATTATTAATTTATACTCTGTTATTTATAATCTAATAATATATTCTATGTTTATATTTTTATTAATATCACCATCTTTCAAATTATGAAAGAAATCTCCCAATTTTTGGAAGCAGAATCCTCCATGATTGGAATTCTTGTCTCTGAGCCAAATCAAAATGGAGAATGCCATTATGTCCAATAAATGTGGCAATTGTAAACAGAAAAAAAAATTAAACCAAAAATCTGTTTTAAACTTGAAGCGTGACTTGAAAAGTACGTTTTTTTATTTGTAGTAAAGCAACATTTTTAGTATTACTAAGCTTTTAAAATTCAGTTTGAAGATAAATCTCTTCTCTAGGGGAAGCTAAAAAATGGCAATGCAGACAGACTGATTAAACTATAATAAAGTGAACAATACATTCATTTTTTAAGAGTTTGAAATATGAGTGATTTCAAGATGCCAGACATAAAGCTGTATATTGGAAAAATCAATATACATAAAATATTGCATTTGCCTTGGTAATTCCCATCATTTAAGAGAAATTACAGATTTTCACAGATTTGGAAAAGTTATAGATTTGGAGCTGTGGTAGCATAGTGCCTAAGGCATTTAACTGCTAACCTGAAGGCTGGTGGTTCAAGCCCACCAGCCAGTCCTTGGAAGGAAGGTTGGGCAATCTATTTCTGTAGTGATACCACCTCAGAAACCCAAGGAGAGGTGGCTAAGTTGGTTCTGACTCGACGGCACATAAAAACAACAAACAACAACAGCAACAACAACATATTTTTAAACCAATAATATTTACATCAGATTAAAGAATACTTTAGATGATTTAAAGACTAATAGGCAAACTTTGGCCACAAGACTAATAGAAGAATAAAAGATGAAATCAGGAAACTGGCATCTCATCACAGACCAGTATAGAAGATAGAGAGTTGGAGACAAGAGAATCTGAATGAAAAGGCACTGTCCCTACAAAAGAAAACCACTACATAAGAGCCATGTCCAAGTGGCAGGAGGAAGGTTTTTAATTCATTTTACCATATTACTTGTAATATTTTTGGGGTCAAATTGTTTCCTTAGAATATGTATTTTGATATTGTATAAAAATAACTGAAAAATTAGCAATTGATAATAATCACTTTAATAAATTATTTTTAGTAAACTGGCTAGTTTGAATTTCATTGGAAAACATTAATCAATTATAATTAGTGATCAATCTAACCAAAAAAATAAATAAATAAAATAACCAAACTCACTGTCATGGAGTTGGATCCAATTCATAGCAACCCCTCTTTGGGTTTCTGAGGTGATATCACTACGGAAGTAGAT
>NW_006922451.1:182514-190411 GCF_000298275.1 Orycteropus afer afer
TACTTGGACAAGGGTCTTATGTAGTGGTTTTCTTTTGTAGGGACAGTGCCTTTCCTACAGGCTTACCCTGATGATTGCAAAAGAGTGATGTACAGAACAAAACCATTCATTTGAGAATTGTCATCATTCCATTCATTCAGAAATTAGCCTGTAATTCTAATTTACTTGAGCTTTTCCTTGTGAGCTTAGTAAAAACTAATTAGAAAAAAAGTAGATGTCCAAATTACAATAGTCTTAAATATAATAATGGTAATCTTGAAGAAAAGTACTCAGACTAGAATGAATAACACAATCCAGTGGACTGATACTGCTATGAGTTTATTATCTACTTCATCAAATTAACAGGAATAGCAACTAGCAATCCTTTTCAGTATCTCAAGTAGACTCTTATTTTACACCCCAACGCCTATGTCAAAATATATCTCTTGTAGTTCCCATCAAGGAAAACCATTTTTATCTTCACAGATAAGACAGAAGACATCCAAATGGTGCTCCTTCAATTCCTGCACATTTTTTTGACACAGTGGCTGGAGCAATGGGCCCAGGCACAGCACTGAACAAGAGGATGGCGCAGGACTGGTCAGTGTTTCATTCTGTGGTTCGTAGGGTCACTGTCCATCAGAAACAACTCGACAGCACCTGACAACAGCATTTCTTTGTATGACCTGACAACTAGTTCACTCTCCTGTCAAAGATAAATCCCTTCAATAAATTTCAAATTCCATCTCCACTTGTTTTTGTTTTTCATTCATTATGTTAGAAAACTTGTTGTTGTTATTGTTAGGTGCCTTTGAGTTGGTTTTGACTCTTAACAGCCCTATGTACAACAGAATGAAATGTTGTCTGCTCATGGGTCATCTTCACAATTTTTTCTAGATTTGAGCCCATTGTTGCAGCTACTATGTCAATCCATTCCATTGAGGATCTTCCTCTTTTTTGCTTTCTCCTTTACTAAGCATCATATCTTTCTCCAGGGACTGGTCCATTCTGATAACATGTCAAAAGGACATGAGAAGAAGTGTCACCATTCTCATTTCGAAGGAGCATTATGCCTCTACATCTTCCAATACAGATGCCTTCACTTTTTTGACAGTTCATGGTATATTTTATATTCCTTACTAACCCTGTGATTCGAAAGCTTCAATTCTTCTTCAGTTCTTTATTCATTGTCCATCTTTCACATGCTTATGAGGCAATTGAAAATAGTATGTCTTGTACCAAGTATACTGTAATCTTCAAATTGACATCTTTGCTTTTTAACACTTTAAAGAACTGTCTTGCAGCAGATTTGCCCAATGCAATGCATTGATTTCCTGAGTCATGCTTCCAGGGGCACTGATTGTGGATCAAAGTAGGATGATACCCTAGATGACATCAAATTTTTAATAGTTTATTGTGATGTTGGTTATTGGTTCAGTTGTGAGGATGTTTGTTTTCTTTACCTTGAAGTGTAATCCATACTGAAGGCCATGGTTTGAGATATTACCAGTAAGTGCTTCAAATACTCTTTATTTTTAGCAAGTAAGTTTCATTTTCTTCTCTTTATCCACAGCTTCTCTTTAGTTCTCTCTTTCCTTTGTCTTTCTCCCACTCTTTATGTGTGAAGAGATTTTGTGAAGTTTTAGAATAGAGACAAGAATTTCTCCTGGGGATATGCATTTTAGAAGATATTCCAGTTGTAGAACATAATGTCCAGAAAAACAAAGCTTACGTTAAACGGAGGATATTTGACCGACACACAGCCTTCCACCCTGAGGGGCTCATCTTCCTGCACTATATCAGACAGTGCTCCAGGGATATTCATAAGATTTTCACTGGCCAATACTTTAAGAAGTGGATGACACCTTCCTTCTGAGTCTGTCTTAGTCTGGAGGCTCTGCTGAAACCTGTCCTTCATGGATGACCCTGCTATTTGAAATACCAGAGTGGCATAGCTTCCAGCCTCATAGCAATACACAATCCACCACAGTACAACAAACTGACAGACTGAATGGTGGATCCTAGGCATTAGTGTGCTTAAATGGACTAGTTTTTACCATTTTGCATCAGTCTATCATATGGTCTACTATTTCAGAGTGAATAATTGAACAGGAATGGTGTTTCATTCATCATCATAAAGAATGATCACACGTATATTGACATACAATCCTGTCAGAGATAAGACAATACCTGTATGCCTAAAAGGAAGACAAGTTAATACTGTTGTTGTTTGTTGTTATGTGCCGTCAAGTCGGCCCCGACTCATAGCGACCCCTCCTTGGGTTTCCGAGGCAGTATCACTACGGAAGTAGGATTGCCCAACCTTCCTTCCGAGGAGTGGCTGGTGGGTTTGAACCGCCAGCCGTCTGGTTAGCAGGCAAGTGACTTAGCCACTATGCTACCAGAGCTCCCAAGTTAATACTAGTATTATTCAAATTTACACATTAACCACTAAAATCAAAGGTGAAGAAACTGAAGATATTTTTACAAAATTCTGCAGTCTGAAATTAACAAAACATGCAGTCAAGATGTACTTATTATTACTCATGATTAAAAATGTGAAAGTTGGAAACCAAGAGGAATCTGGACAGTTTGAAAATATGGCCTTGGTGATAGAAATAACACTGGAAATAGCATGATAGAATTTTGCAAGACTAAAGACTTATTCAATTCAAACACCTGTTTTGAATAACATAATCAGTGGCTATACAACTGGTCCTCGCCAGATGAAATACACAGGAATCAGATTGACTACATCTATGCAAAGAGATGATAGACAAGCTCAGTATCTTTAGCCAAAACAAGACCAGGAGCTGACTGTGGAACAGACCATCAATTACTCATATGCAAGTTCAAATTGGAGCTGAAGAAAATTAAAACAAGTCCATCAGAGCCAAAATATGACCTTGATTATATCCCACATGAATTTAGAGGTCACCTAAAGAACAGATTTGACAAATTGAACACCAATAACTGAATACCACGTGAGTTGAGTTGTGGGATAACATCAAGAACATCATATATGAAGAAAGCAAAAGTTCATTAAAAAGACAGGAAATAAAGAAAGGACAGAAATAGGTATCAGAAGAGACTCTGAAACGTGCTCTTGAATGGAGAGTACATAAAGTGAATTAAAGAAATTATTAAATAAAAGAACTGAACAGAGGATTTCAAAGGATGGCTTAAGAAAAAAAAAAGTAAAGTGTTATAATGAAATGTTCAAAAACTCGCAGTTAGAAAATCGAAATGTGCAACATTTCTCAAGCTGAAATAACTGAAGGAAGAATTTAACCCTTGGATTGCAATATTGAAAATTCTATGGACAAAACATTGAATGATGTAGGAAGAATCAAAAGAAGATGGAAAGAATATACAGAGTCACTGTACAAAACAGTGGTTCATATTCAACTATGTCAGGAGGTAACATATGATCAACAATCAATGGTATTGAAGGAAGAAGTCTAATCTGCACTGAAGGAACTAAAACGATGCTCCAGGAATTGATGGAATTGGCATTGAGAAGGTTCAACAAATGGATGCAGTGCTGAAGGCACTTGTTCTTCTATGCCAAGTAATTAGGAAGACAGATAACTGGTCAACTGACTGGAAGAGATAGATATTTGTGTGAATTACAAAGAAAAGTGATTCAACAGAATGTAGAAATTATAGGATAATATCATTGTTCAGGTTACCTAGTGCCATTCTGACAGGAATATATCACAAATGGGATGGCCATAACAAACAGGAATTTATTCTTACAATTTGGAGGCTTTAAGTCCAAGTCCAAAGTGTCAGGCTCTAGGGGCTGGATGAAAGCCCCTCAGCCTTGGGGTCCGGCTCTGCCTCCTGCTCCCGGCCCAATGGAGCTAGAAGTGTTTCTTCACTCAGACAGCTGCTGGCTGCTGAGGTTGAGAAGCCCCAAGGTTAACAAGTAAAAAGGCACAGTCCCGATGTTACCAAACCACACATCAGGCTATTAACTTAAGTCCATTGTAAATCCCAAGGTCGGCAGAGCATGGCAGGCTGCTGAACAATGACATGGCTACATGCAGGGTCCAAGTGTGCCATAGGCTAGAGCCTATCCCCAAGGCTACTCCTTAAATACAGGAAGCAGACCACATTCCCTAAGGCAGCTACTCAGCTGCTTGTGGTAGATCCCACCACAGAGTTGATTACCAGTCTCATTATGAAGAATAACTACCACCAGCTGCCCAGCCATTCAACCAGGCTCAGTCAAGTTGACACACAAATATAACTACCACAATCATTAATATAACATGCAAGGAAAATGTTACTAAAGATAATTTAAAAATAGTTTCAGTAATGTATTGATTGGGAACTTTCACAAATGCAAGCTGGTTTCAGAACAGGGATGGTAATGTAGGATATCATTGCTGATGTCAGATGGATCTTGGCTTAAAACAGAATACCAGAAAGATGTTTACCTGTATTTTATTCACTATATGAAGGCATTTGACTGTGTGGATCATAACTAATTATAGATAACATTTTTAAAAAAATGGAATTTCAGAACACTTAATTGTGCTTATGAGACACCTCTGCATAGACTAAGAGGCTATCGTTCAAATAGAACAAAGGGATACTTCATGGTTTAAGATCAGGAAGGGTGTGCATCAGTGTTGTTTCCTTTCACCATATTTATTCACTCTGTGTGCTGAGCAAATAATCTAAGAAGCTGGAGGACATGAAAAGATTGACACCTCAGGATTAGAGGGAGATTCATTAAAGCCCGGTGATATGCAGATGACCCCACCTTGTTTGCTGAAAGTGAAGATGACTTGAAGTACAATCTGATGAAGATTAAAGACTACAGTCTGCAGTATGGATTATACCTCACAGAAAGAAAACAAAAATCCTCACAACTGGAACAATAAGCAACTTCACAATAAATGGAGAGAAGGTCGAAGTCTTCAAATATCTCTATTTACTTTCTGCACAATGAACACCCATAGAAGCAGCTGTCAAGAAATCAGACATCATATTTCCCTGGGCAAATGTGTTTAAAAGCCTTCTTCAAAGTGTTAAACAGCAAAGATGTCATTTTGAAGCCTAAAATGTGCTTCACCCAAGCCTTGGTATTTTCAGTAACGTCACATGCATCTGAAAGCTGGACAGTGAATGAGGAAAACTGAAGAGGTGATGTCTTCAAATTATGGTGTTGTGAAAGAACACTGAAAATACAATGGAATGCCAGAACTAACAAATCTGGTCTAGAAGTGCAGCTGGAGCATTCCTTAGAAACTAGACTGGGCAGACTTTGGCTCACCTTCTTTGGTCCTGTTGTCAGAAGGAATCATTCTCTAGAGAAGGATATCATCTTGAATCAGTGATAATGTTTTTAACCTGTCAACGCAATCCTGAGAACACCTCTTTCCAAATAACTGGTTAACTAACCTTTGATCTTTCACTAAAAAACATCTCTAACTCATGTAAAGTACCATATTCTTTCAGTATTGAGTCCTAATGAGTTGGCTTTAGGTCTGGCAATCTTCCAAAAATTACCATAAATGCAAATAGCACAAATCTAAGATAAAATGAAACATTTGTATACGAATGATGAGGGCCAAACTGTGACTAAATATGAGAAGGAATAGGGACTAGAAGGAAACTAGGTTGACATGGGCTATGAAAAGTTCATATTGTTTTCTGACGTATTCGTATCTTGCTTTTCCATATCACCAAACTAATCCAGCCACGTCGCTACCTTTGGTTAAGTAAATTAGCCAGCCTTCTGGGTTTGGAAGATCTCTGTCCCTCACAGCACTATATGACATTATATGTGGCTTTGCTCTAGTTTTTTTCTCATGACTAAATGCCCCTAGTGGAGTCTCCCTATGGCAAAATGTTCCTAAAGCCTTTACTTATAAAATTATTCTACCTTTTTTCTGGATATTATTCTGGCAAAAAATGTTGCAGTCACTCACACTGTCAACTAAGGATGAGGTCGTTATTCCATATTTCTGCTTCTAATTATCTTACTTCTTTCCTACTAATTGTTTCTTAACCAAAGTACTTCTGATTTCTGATCATTGTATTCCCTCCCCCCTCACCCCTCCGGGGTTTTCTAAAAAGAAATAAAACCCACCTTTCTGATTTTAACTCACTTACTTACATTAGTTCTGACTCCCTCAGTTCTATTATGTTTCCTCATCAATCAAATGCCATCCACATTATAACTTTCAAAAATATTTTACTGTCTGTAGCTTTCCTAACATCACTGGCTTTTCTACTCATTCACTTTTTATGGTTTTTCTTCACAAATCCACAGCTTTAATGTTAATAATTTTTAAGAATTTTTATTGCTTAAATGTCACACTTCCCTTAAAAGCACATTAATTATCATGGTGTCAGTTAGCCTTCCTGTGCTAGCACCTTCATAATTTAACCACATGAACATTCTAAACCAAAGAAAATGGTTCATTTTTATTCTCAGTCCACTTGGAAGACAATAAAGAGAAGTAAGTAGCTGAATGGTTTGATCTTTCTTTTATTTTACTATTTTGCTTTCTAGGTCATGTAAGGATATGTGCTTCAATTGGGAATAGAAGACATTCTTCAGAAAACAAAAAACGCAAATTGTACTTCCTCTGCCACTCAACACATATTCTGAAGTAAATCACATTGATGATGATTTACCTACTTTCTCTCATTCACCCCTCCTTTAACCCAACCTTGCCCTCTGTGATGTGATATAACACTATTTTTTAGCCAAGTACACCTCATCATCTAAATAAGATTGATACTGATTTTACCAAAATCACACTGTTTGGAAATTCAAGTTTTTTTTTTTTTTTTTTTTAGGAAGAAGAAAGGAATAGAATCTGGAACTGGAATCAGTAAATATCCACTAGAGATTGGGAGATGCCTATGAAAAAGGAGAATAAGTAAATACGTAATTAAGAGTTTGTGCAGCAGGCTAATATTCATTTATGACATCATTGACATTATTGATAAGGAGACAGAGGTGGTAAAAGTTTTGTGTTATATTTAGATGCATGACCAACAGGACTTGCTAGTGTAAGAAAGAGAGGAGTTGAGCACAAACAAGGAGGAACAAGGTAGTGTTGTCCTCTGTAGTCGTTAGGTGCCATCAAGTCATCTCCAACTCATAGTGACCTTATGCACAACAGAATGAAACACTGCCCGGTTCTGTGTCAGCTCAGGATCCTTGACATACCTGACACCATCATTGTACCCACTGTGTCAATCCATCTTGTTGAGGGCCTTCCCCTTTTGGCTGACCCTCCATTTTACCAAATATGATATTCTTCTACAGAGAATGTTCCCTTCTGACAACATGACCACCGTAAGTGAGATAAAGCCTGGCCAGTCTTGCTTCCAAGGAGCATCCCTGTTGCATTTCTTCCAGGAGAGATATGTTAGTTATTTTAGCACACCGTGGTCCTTTCAGCAGTCTTTGCCAATACCACAACTCAAAAGCATCAACTCTTCCTCAGTCTTCCTTATTCATTGTCCAGCTCTCACATGCATATGAGACAATTGAAAATATCACATCTTGGATTAGGCACACCTTAGTCTTCAAGGAGACATCTTTG
Source organism: Orycteropus afer afer (assembly GCF_000298275.1). NCBI lineage: Eukaryota > Metazoa > Chordata > Mammalia > Tubulidentata > Orycteropodidae > Orycteropus > Orycteropus afer. The sequence continues at coordinate 190,071 of NW_006922451.1, forward strand.
CTCTTCATAACTTGAAGGAGGTCTTTTCCAGCATATTTGCCCAATGCAGTACATCGTCTGATGTCTTGACTGCTGCTTTCATTGCAGTTGATTGTGTAACCAAGAAATATGAAATCTTTGATAACTTCAATCTTTTTTCCATTTATCATGATGTTTCTTATTGGTTCAATTGTGAGAATTTTTGCTTCCTTTATAGTGAAGCTGTATTATAGGCTGTCGGCTTCAATCTTCATTAATAAGTGCTTCAAGTCATCCTCCCTTTGAGCGAGCAAAGTTGTGTCATCTGCGTATTGCAGGTTGTTAATGAGTCTTCCTCCAATTCTGATGCCTCATTATTCTTC
>NW_006922451.1:193671-194171 GCF_000298275.1 Orycteropus afer afer
AGATCATGAAATATCCTGTCCAGAGGCCACTAAGATGTAAATGAATTACATAGCACTGTGAGCTTCTTGGCACAAAACCTACAGAAGGACCTCGTTGAAATGCAAATGACTTTATTATGTTGAATCACATTAAACATCATCAATAGTATAATGCACATAAATCCCATAAAAACTGTTTGTGTTGAGAAAATAAAATGAATTAATATGAAAGCATGCATACATTAGATAATGCCTGTAAACAGCTTTAAAAAGTTATTGCATTTTATTTGCCATTTAATGTTTACATTTTCCTGGTTTCTTTATAAAATAATCCACTCCAGGAACATAAACTAGGAGATAATCAAAGGAGAATATTTGCATCTGATTAGAACTTTCAACATAATAGAGTCAAGGAGATTTATTAAAGAAGCAAAACTAGATAAAGTGTTTGTTCATGTATTTATCTAGCATAGTGATATTTTCATCACCACTAGTGCTGACAAGAAATGTTTTTTTTTTTT
>NW_006922451.1:195306-196587 GCF_000298275.1 Orycteropus afer afer
ATACTTTGAAGATTGTGTTGCTTTTATCATAATGGATCATGGTCAGAATTGTCTAGTCAGTTGTTTATATATTGTGAAAATTTATATATTCCACAAGAGAACACAGTGGTCTACATAGACTAGAATAAAGAAACATTGATGGGATTTCCCTTTTGATGTTCAATTACAAAAATTCTGTGGCTTCTGTCTTGGGTATCTTCTCTTACTTTCTCACTAGCTCTGAGAGAAGCCAGCCGTCACATTGTGAGCTATCCCCTGGAAAGGCAAAGAATGGAGATTTCTAACCGCTGGCTGGTGTGGACCCAAGGCTTGATAGCAAACATGTCAATGGGCTTGGAATTACATGCGCCCACTTAAAGATTTGAAATGACGGGCATCATGGCTGATACCTTACTTTCAGGCTTGGAACAGACTCTGAAGCATAGATACTCATCTAACTTCTGTAAGTATTCCTGATCAACAGAAACTGTGAAATAATAGATATTTGTTGTTTTAAGCCTTGAAATTTTGGAGTACTTTATAATACAATAAAAGATAATTAATGTAATGAGCTAAGAGCTAGGAGAATGAAGAAATTTTGGGAAATTTTTACAAAGAAAAATTGAAGCAATACAAACTAAATACTAAGAGTTCATATTTTATTTTTGTATTTTTAACAGTTCAGAACCTTAAATTGGAAGTATCCCTTGAGGTTAATTTTTAGCTAAATAACAGATTGACTCAACAAAGAAAGAATATGACTTGTGTGTAATGAACTTATTTAAGAAAAATAATCTATAGGAGATCAAATGATGAAAAATTATTCTAAAGAAAAGAGAAGATAAGGGGTAGGGAAACCACAGTACTGGAAACTGTATGATCACATGGAATAAATGAGAATATTAGCACATTTTGAAAAATGTAACTGATATTACTGAATAACTTTAACCTTAAACACAATAAAATATTAATTAAAAATAAATAAGCAAAACTAATTTATTCATTCTGTATGTTTACCAAATAGTCAGAGAAGCTGGACTTTATGAAGAAGAAGACAGTATCAGGAATGGAGGAAGACACATTAACAATCTGCAATATGCAGATGACACAACCTAGTTTTCTGAAAGTGAAGATGATTTACAGCACTTAGTGAAGAAGAACAAAGACTACAATCTTCAGTATGGATTATACCTCAACATAAAGAAAACAAAAATCTTCACTACTGCACCAGGAAGCAACATCATGACACAGGGGAAAAAGATCGAAGTTGTCAAACATTTTGTTTTACTTGAATTCACAATC
>NW_006922451.1:197697-199409 GCF_000298275.1 Orycteropus afer afer
ACAGTGCTGAATTATTTTAAAATCAAACTCTAGTTTATTTGCCTCTCATTGATTATTTCAAGCATTTGAATTTATTGCAGTCACTTATAATTTAGAATTTGTTTCTGCCATATCATTCTTTGTTTTCTACTTACTTGTTGTCTTTTATTTCCTTCCATTGATGGGATATATTTTCTTTCTGTCAACATCTTTGTGATTTTGAGTGTTGCTACTTTTATGTTCAGGATTTTGGATAGACCCATAGCTTATTTAAAAATATACTTAATTTATTTTTCATATCTTAGTCCAGTGCTTAGTGACTGAGCACAATTAATTAGTGGGGGACTTCAGATTATAACTGTGATGGTTAATTTTATGTGTCAACTTGGCAGGGCTGTGATTCTCAGTGGTTTGGCCAGATTCTGGAGTGACTGCTGTTCCCTAATGTAATCGAGTGTAATATAATTACTCCCATGATATGATCTGATGTGATCAAGCTATCACTTGAAACCAGAGATTCCTAGGGCTGTGGTCAGCCTCCAGAACATAAATGGATGGATGTTCTGCGTAAGTTCAATCTCCTGTTGAACCTGAAGTCTTCTCCTCACCTGTTGTTGTTGTTGTTGTTAGATGTTGTCAAGTCGTTTCTGACTCATAGCGGCCCCATGCACAGCAGAAAGAAATACCGCCCAATCCCACATCAGCTCCATGATCCCTGCTACACTTGAGCCCATCATTGTAGCCACCGTGTCTATCCATCTCATTGAAGACCTTCTCCTCACCTAACCTCCAGATATTCAGCGGAAGTCACAGGCCTTCCACCTAACCTGAATTTTTTGGATTTGCCAACCCCCATAATTCTAAGAGCCAGCACTGGTCTCCAGCCTGCCACATGTCCTACAAATAGGGGACCTGTCCAATCTCATAACTGTGTGAATAATTTTGTGAAGTGAATCTCTTTATATATATTTTAATATACTCTCTTTGCTGTACTAGAGAAGCCAACTTAGACAATAACATATTGTTCCAAAATATTTAAAAACATATATATATATATATATATTCAAAATATTTTAAATGTAAAGTTAGCACATTATATAAATACACCCAGATCAAGAAATATATATACATTTTTGCTTTTGTTAGGTGCCATCTAGTAGGCTCTGACTCTGACTCTAGGTACAACAGAATGAAATGTTGCCTGTTCCTGTGCCATCCTCACAATTGTAACCGAGTTTCACCCTGTTGTTAATGCCATTGTGTCATTCCATCTCCTCTGATCCTGATGCCACATGCTCATTCATATAGCCCAGGTTCTTAGATTATGTGCTCAGCATAGAGATTCAATAAGCATGGTGAATAGATAAAATCCTGGCACATACTTTTCTGATCTTAAACCATTTTAAAACTTGTTCTGGTTCAATGGTTTCCTCTTGGTCTATGTACAAGTTCCTCATGAGTACATTTAAGTGTTCTTGAATCCCTGTTCTTTGCAATATTATCTATAATTTTTTTATGCTCTGCAGAGGAGGATGCTTTTGTGTAGTCAATAAAACACAAGTAACCATCTTTTTGGTATTCTTTGCTTTCAGCCAAGATACATCTGAATCTGACATTAGCAATAATATCTCTAGTTTCACAACCTCTTCTGAATCCTGTTTAAATTCTGGCAGTTCCCTGTTGATGTATTGTTGCAACTGATTTTATATATAGAAACACAGTTATAACATTCT
>NW_006922451.1:200504-207548 GCF_000298275.1 Orycteropus afer afer
TGCTAACCAGAAGGCTAGAGGTTCAAACCCACCAGCCACTCCTCGGAAGGAAGGTTGGGCAATCTACTTTCATAGTGATAATGCCTCAGAAATCCAAGGAGGGGTCACTATGAGTTGGATTTGACTCAATGGCAATGAGATTGTTTGTTTGTTTTTTGGAGAATATAGTTGTAGCCATTTTTATAATATGATGATGATGATGATGATGACGATGATCATGATCATGATGATGATCTTAGCACAGACACACATACTCACCGACAATGCTATTACATGATGGACATTGCCTTAAATACTTTCCATACACTTATTCATTTAAAGATCACCAGAAAATGTAGACATAGCTGTTAGACATTTGAAATACTAAAAACCTAAAGTCATGTGGCTGGTAAGGGGCACAAACAGGATATAAACCAGATATTACCCTAAAGTTCATGATCTTAAACTGTACCTATTCTACCCTTCATTCTATATTACTAAAAGCTTTAATCTCTGTACTATATTTAATCTCCTCATGTATTCCTATGTAGCAATAAAAATATTATACTTACTCTGTCATTATTTTTATTAGATATTAGCAATCCATGTCTATCAAAGTCTTAAATATATTATGTCATTGTTTGACATTTGCATTATTAAAATTTACTGTGATATATGTATGAAAAAGACATTAAATAATTAACAATTTTACTTCAATATGTTACCAACCAATGGATATGACATCTACATATATTCTGTTTTAAATTTCCTAAACCTTATGAAGAAAATTATAATTCAAATTACAAATATTGTAATCAGAAATTAAATAAATTTACATGAAACAAATATATTTTTTAACCACATATTAAACCAGTAATTATTTTCCCAAGAAAATGCCATTTTTAATCAATAAATTGTTGGTTATAAATCGTTTTGGTTGAAATAATTGAATGAAATTAATTTAAAACTTACATGCTGATGAATACCAACATGGTAATTATTTTAAAGGGGTATTTTGTTTCTCTAGGAGGAGCAAGGATTGGAGTTTTGATCCATGAGTAATAATGCATGTATCCATTATGCATTGGTTATTAATTGGAATTAAGCCCTTAGTTTGAAAACACATTTTCATTATGTTATTCATCTACCTACCTACCCACTTACCTACCTCCTATCTATCAATCTATTATCTAAAATCTTTAAGCATGTCTCTGTTTAAACCTTCTGTATCAATGCAGGTAGGAATATCAATGATTTAGAAAGATAGAGGCATAATTCAGACTCAGTATCATTTTGCCTGCTTCATTTTTCAGTTTGAAGGACAAATGTAAATTTAACCAAAAGACAAAAAAGAAAATGGGATCAATGAATGTGTCGGTTCAATTACAAGTTCATGTGACCCTATTGTTCCTGTTAATGGAATAATTTAGTGTAGAGATTAACATATTAAAATATAAATTAGGAGAAAGTAGTTGTTAAAATGGTATATAATGAAACAAACTATTAGTAAAAAGCTTTTGTACAAAATGCTAGAGCTGCTGCTTTAAGATGGCAGGAGACTGACCTAATTAAGATGCCTAACTAGACTGAATGTCTATATATTTCCAGTCAGAATCTTCTAAATTATTTCATGTGATGGCAGTTAGGAAAATATAAAGACCACAGGGGAATTGATCTTGTGACCTTAGCTTCATTAACTGAACGCATTTAATAAACCGAGTTAGCAGGGTCCTAGAAATGGATGGAACACTTGCCGTCATTACTCATCAACCCATGTAAAGGCATTTAACAATAATGAAAGTAAAAGCTACTTTGGTGATTATGTCCTTGAGTATAGACAGTAGCTCATCTCTGTCCCTTTTATTTTATTTTTAGACGTACATAGAACTACCACCAATACCCTCTAGTCTTTTTTTTTCAGATGATTCTTATCTCAGTGTGTCATAAATCACAAATGTGTAGCCTTTAATGACCCATATAATAGAATATAGACATTGAAGCATAATTTTCTATCAATTCTTTCAGCACTCTTTCTTTATATGATATGATATTACTATATAAGTTGTGCTGTCCTCATTTTGACATCCAGGCATCAAGAAGACATGTTTCACTACCACCAAACTATTATCAATGTAAACTTCAAGTTATACTATACAATGCCTTGATCAGGTATCATCTCAAACAGGCTATTAAAATTCCAAATGCCTTGAAACAGCTAATGTGGCAAATTAGAGTCACCATTGTTAGACAGTAAATATAGTATTAACACTTTTTGAAATTTAATTTTCCTTAAGCTGTGGAAATGAAAATCTGCTATATAATCTCAATCAAGAATTAGCAAAACACTGGCCTATAATATTACCAAGTTCAAAAGTTATACAAGTTTCACTCAACTGTTAATCATTTTTTAAAAAATTAGAACAGTTTTAGTAATCAACAGCATATTCTAATTTCAAGATATAACATTCTCACTTTTGTTGTAAAATGGCAAACCAAATTCTCCTTGATAGTAAGAATCAATATCCCTAACAAGCACAGTTACCCCATTTTTTGCCTGTTAATTCAATATCATGAAAATCCCAAAGAGGCTAGGGATAAGAGGCACTGGAAAATCCAAGAATAGCTCAATACGGTGCTTTCTTCCTTCTGTAAATGGATTTCTAATTAAGTTAGATGGGTATAGATGGGTTCACATAATTTTGTTCTTTTCACTTGAATCAGATGAGTTGAGACCCATATGTGTTGCCAGAATAATGTAAGAGGTACCCTTATGAGAAAATTAACACATTTTGTCATTGAAATGTTTATACTTGCTGAACTCTAATCTGTCTTTCTTTTCTTACACTAAAAATTCCATCTTCTCCACAACCTGCTCTGTTTTGAAAGAGATGATCTCAAAATTTCTTCTCAGAGTGATAATATAATTGTCATTATAAGCTGTGGCAGGAACTCATAGCAATACATATTGACTTAAATTACCCCAACCACCCTTTCCCTACAGCTTTACAGTCTTAGAGGGTGCCTTTTTGAGGGAGTCCACAGGTGGTGTGAACAATTAATGGACTCAGAGTCTACCCAAAAGTTTGAAGGTTTGTGTGCACCCAAACCTGAATTCAAGTGCAATTGGTACTACTGGCTCAGGTACTAATGTAAAACCAAAAAAAAAAAAAACCTCAGTGCCACGGAGTCTATTACGACTCATAGTGTCCCATCCTTGGGTTTCTGAGGCAGTATCTCTATGGAAGTAGATTGCCCAAATTTCCTTCTGAGGTATGGCTGGTGGGTTTGAACCACCAGCCCTCTAGTTAATGGTCAAATACCTTAGGCATTACACCACCACAACTCCCAGATAATAATATACCACTTTAATTTTCAGGCAAATGTAGAAGCTTGACTGTCACTCTATCTTTCCACAGATCAAGCATAGATGTAAATGGAAACACTGCACAGGTGGGATGAATGAAAGTTCTTCAGCTGACTGCAATAGGAATATAAACCAGATGCTGTTGTGTCAATTCTGTGTCATGCTGACCACATAAGTATCCCACTTCCCAACTGCCATCAAGTCAATTCCAACTCATAGTGACTCTTTAGGACAAAATGGAACTGCCCTATAGGGTTTCCAAGGCTGTAAATCCTTATGCAGTCAGACTGCTTCACTGTTCTCTCTCTGAATGGCTGCTGGTGGTGCCAACTTTTTGATTAACAGCCAAATGCCTTAACCATTGCATCATCAGAGCTCTTTGTATGATCTCATTCGTATGATCTATTTATTTGCTAAAAGGTAGTTGTGTAAGTTTTTAGACAGTTGGAGTCATATGAGATTCATAATGGTATTGTCTTCAGATAGAGGTTTATTTGATTTTCATGCTAAGAACAAGTATTTAGGAACACAGTTTCTCAAAAAAAAAAACAAAACCATGAAGTCATACCAATATCTTGCACCATGAAACACAGCTGACTCTGGCTGGCAGAATGAAGGAGGAAAATTAAAGATTTTCTTTAGGCAGATGTGGATGAGGAGCTCTTGGGCAACACATTCACTGGAGTTTGTTCTGTGACCATGATGCAGCTGAGCTGTGTGAAGGCAGACACCGATTCATTGCCCTCTCTTTATTTTTCTAAGCAAGCACATGACAGCATTGTCCCTCTCTTTCACAGTCGTCTTGATCACTGATCTTCCTGCCAGGAAGGGTTGGATAGCCTTTGTCTCACAGAGCTCCTCCCTTCCCTTCTAGCCAAACTGTACAACAGAGCAGCCTCTGCAAGCTCAGGCCTGGGTCGGCACCGCTGAGGTTCCAGGAGCCGTTGCCGGCGGGGCAGGGCTCAGGTCCTTCCGCCAGGCTTTCTCCCACGGAGTCAGTCATTTTTTCCATAGCAGTTCATGTAGTGCTAGCAGCTCTGCCACATCTAGATATTTGCACCGAGCAACTTTGTGTAGGCCGGCATATTAGGTAGCCGAGTCTTCAAAGATGAGAGTCCCTCGTACTTCAGGAGTACATCAACTTCCTGGGGGGGTTCTAGCTCAACTGTCTGGTTGGAATAGAAAGTCATACCTTCATGCTAAACTTTGCAGCACCTCACCAAGAACAGGCATTTGGCGCACTTTGCAGACTGACTTAGCCCGCACAGGCTCCTGCAAATCCGGGGTCCTGACACCACTGGGACCCCAGAATCTCAAGTAATGGCTATTGAAACGGCCAAAAACCTCCTGCTGTTTTGGGAGATGCATTTTGCTCATTCTGTGTGTTTTCTGAGAGGACAACTCACTATCTAGCTGGCTATTTACAGAGAAACTTTATCAGAGTGACCTAGGACTGAGCTCAGCTGACATGGTCTGGGTACCTGGGACCCACTTTTGTGAAGAAGTCTCATCTAGGCTTATATGCCACTACTCCCCATCTTTCCATTCATTCTGTTAACCACTTGTTGTTGTTGTTATATGCCATCAAGTTGGACCCGACTCATAGCTACCCCTACTTAGGTTTCCGAGGCAGTATCACTACGGAAGTAGATTGCCCAAGTTTCCTTCCAAGGTGTGGCTGGTGGGTTTGAACCACTAGCCTTCTGGTTAGCAGTCAAGTACCTTAGGCACTATGCTACCAGAGCTCCCTTCCCCACCACATTCCCCTCTACATTCCTATTTGAAAACTGTCACAGATTTTAGTAAAATTGTGCATGTAGGAGGTTACTATTTTACACTAGAGTTCCTTACAATAAGTGACTGCACTGCAAAGAGTTTTCAAGAAATTGATTAATCACAAACAAATCTCATGAAATGAAAATCTTATAAATGATTTAATATTTTCTAAGGAAAAAAATATAGCTATTGTTATATGCTCACACTGGATCTTTAATACATTGAGGGAAAAACTGTCTTTTAAAAATTATAGAAGAGATTTTTGTAAAATTTGATGATGTTGATAAAAAATATTAGGAAGTAGAATTTGATATTCCTACAAGTAACAAATTTGTTTTTTGTTCTACATTCTAAAATTGTATAGAGATGTATACAATGTATAGAGATGTATACAATGTATACAGACATAGAGAGATGCATCATTTTGAATACATATACCAATAAGCTTTATTAATATTATTGTTTCTATGCTATCATGCTACACAATACCTATTATCTTGGGAGTCTGACATTTGAAAGTATTTCTTCTATTCCTAGCTTGCAAAGATTTCCAAGTTTGCTGCGATTGCCTTTATGGTACAAGTTTTATGACTCTAAAACCATTAGAAGAAAGTCAATGTTTCCCTAAATTGTTTTTCTCTTTTTGTGGGGGAGGGATGTAATATGTTTGATAAATTAAAATAAAAAGATAGAAACATAACGGCATATAGGATTACTTGTTTTTTTTTTTTTTTTCTCAAATGTTTTAGATTGAAGGGGATTGATTTGTGGAGTATATTTTCAAGCCAATTTCACCTTTGTTTCTAGAAAAAAACTGCATTTTGTCCTAGAAAACTATTGACATTTCATCAGAGGAAATAGATTCAGAATTGCTGCCCAGTAAAATCTCTTGTAGCAATAGTTCTCTATCTTTCACCAAAGACAATGCAATTGACCTTGGGTCGAAGGATAAAAAGCTGCTATTATGATGTGGCAGGATAGCGGGTTGTCTTTTTCTGCTAAGGTTTTGGCATTATAGAGCACTCTGGGCCAGACTTTCATATATTGAGACAACCAGACCAACGAGCACAGCAACTTAAATTATGCAATCACCTTATCTTTCTCAACTTGAAATTGATAGGCTTGTCAGAAATAAAAACAGAACGTTAAACATATTTAGACATGGTAAATATTAATTAAGATTTTAAAATCTCTTGCCAACTGAAAATGCCACAAGTCACTTTCATATACACCAAACAATTTCTCCTTGGGCTTTGACTCATTTAAGAATAGGCCAAAACCCGTTTAAATTATAATGCTTTTATAATATGCAAATATCCACTCTTATTGAGTCAATCTGGCTCATGGTGACCTTACAGGACAGAGTAGTACAACCTCATAGGGTTTCCAAAGCTATACATCTTTACAGAAGCAGGTTGCCTTTTGCCCCTTGCAGAACAGCTAGAGGTTTCAAACCACCTACCTTTTGGTTAGCAGTCTAATGCTTTAACCTCTGTACCAATAGTGGTTCCTACTCCTACAAGAAAAAAATTAAAAGTAAACATGTTGATTTCCCCACTTTACACAATTATTCAATATAAGCATCACAAACGGAAAGAAAATATGTTTTCAAATACCTTGTTATCCCTTCAGAAAGGAGAAACTATTATTTTCATGCAATTTTCCCATTACATTAAATAATATAGACCAAGCAAATATTATAAGATATAATGTTATGAAAGTTCTCAATAATACTGAGAAAAGAACAATTCACCATAACATACATATAGATTAAAAGAAACTATGTTGAGATACGCAGATGATACAACTTTGCTTGCTGAAAGTGAGGATGACTTGAGGCACCTACTGATGAAGGTTGAAGAATACAGTCTGCAGTATGGATTACATCTCAATATAAAGAAAATAAAAATCCTCACAACTGGACC